>NC_056729.1:492801944-492834444 GCF_019279795.1 Protopterus annectens | reverse complement strand
ATATATATATATATATATAACTAGTAAAGAGGTTAAGGTAACCATTAGGAAGCTCAAGTATGAACTTAAAATTGCTACTAAGGCTAAATATAACTACAAATCTTTATTTAACTGTGTCAGGAAGTTAAAAACTAATACCCAACACTGTTTGGAGCCAGTCCACAATAATACCTCACAGTCTGAACCAAAGGAAGTAGTTAATATCCTATCTGACAAATTTGTTGCAATGTTTACTCCACCTACAACTATAGCTATTCCATATGTTCCACAATCCTAACCAGCCCCTTTAATTATTGTGGAATAAGTTTTCTCAGTCATCTCAAAAGCTAAGAACACCTCATCTCTGGGTTCTGATAATTTACCACCTTGTCTAATTATCAACACAAAATGTGGCCTATCTAACCCCTACTTAACCTTTTCAATCTAAGTCTGTCCACTGGTTACATTCCTGAAATCTGGTAGACAGCCATTACACAAGGATGGTCTGACAATGGACTTTGCTAACTCTGGACATATTAGTCTCACTACCTAGGGAATGTATTATGAAGATAAGGAGTGTATTATCAAAGACCTCATTAATCTGGACATTGAACATCTCTTAACCCTAGACACTCACCAATTTGGTTTTGCCAATGGAAGTTCCTACCTCTTTGTAGGTTTATAGAGAAGTACTAGGCTAATTGCCCTTGTTGACCATTTTAAGCCTAGCCGATTTTCCTTTTTGTGTATGAAATAGCATATTTTATTTTTTATAGACTGGCCTTACCCCTCCCATGGTCAGTAATTATGTATTACACCTAATGAGAATAACTGGGACCATACCATAGATAATTTAAGGGGACTTATGCATGGGATAAAGCATTTAGGAACTGCATCTGTCCATTAGTAGTACAGGGGGCAGTCCTGGACTAAATTTTCCATTCCCTATCCATAGATCGAAGTTGCACTTGAATATGGACAGGGATGAACTTTGTTTTATGTGGATGGGAAGTCTGTTCCACAGCTGTGGTATCCTCTGCAATTGATATACCTTTCCCTCCAAACCATTATTTGATGTTGTAGAAGAGGTTATATCCCTATACTGAGTACTTCCGATGCCATTTGACTTGTTAATGTGCAGTAAATCCATCAGTAATGGGTAAGAGGATGCCTTGTATTTAAGACACAGGTTACCTCTTAGCAGTCTGTTTGAGTCAGTCCATGTAGGACATATTGTTCAGGCCTTGTATACTTTTAGTAAAGTATTTCTGTGGGCATTCCAGTTGTGGCATGTGTCTGGACAGATACATGCCAAAGGAGTCATTATATTCAATGCATGATTGGCCTAATGAGGGCTGAGTAAAGGGGGACAATGACATTACTAGATCTAGACACAATCCCTTTGTTTATAAGCTGTGCAATATAGAAGAACTTTCTTACAACAGTAGACACATGGTCCAAATTTAGGTCACTGTCCACATAAATTCTCAAATCCTGAATGACTGGGTCAACTCTTAAGGGCTTATTGTTAGTGGGGTAGTTCCTTGGCATAGATGACTTCCAAAATGATACAATAATGCATTTTTTGGCATTTAGTTTTAGTCCATGATTTGGGCATCAGTTATTTATTTTGCCTCATTAATTTAACTGTAACCTCATTAATTTCTTTGAAAAAGTAACAGAAGCAGTGAATGGCAGTTATACAGTATATACAGTATATTTGGACCTAGTCAAAGCCTTTGACATCCAGGAATTATTGACAGAGTTTTTAATCTGAATATAAATCCTTATGTTGTGTAGTGGATTGCTAACTAGTTGTCTAATAGAACCCAGATGGTTAGAGATGCAGGTGCCACTTCTGAAAGCAAAAAAAAAAAAGTTACCAGTGGGGTACCCCAAGGCTCATTGGTGCCCTCCTTTCTGACATGTATTTCTCAGACCATCAGACCAACACACCTGGCCTATGGTTATTTAAATTTGCAGATTACTGTAAATTTTGTGTTGTTATTTTACCTTCCATTGACTCATAGTTGCTCCAACATGGATTAGACTGTGTTAACAATTGATGCAAGGACAATGACCTCAAAATAAATGTGATAAAATGGAGCATAGTTCATTTTGGTAAGTAATAAATTTTCCTATTCCATATACATGATACACCCCTCCAATCAGACAATGGGATAAGGGATTTATGATTCCTTATCATTTAACTATCATGTCTCCACAGTAGTTCAGAATGCATTCTGTCTGGTTCATCTTCTTTCCAAAGGCTTCTCCACCAGATCCAAAGATGTTTAAATTCCCCTTTACCCGTATCTTATCAGGCCTGTTATTGAATATAATGCACCTTTTAGCATAAGTATGTGTCTAAATATATCACTCAACTTGAGAGACCTCAGAAATTCATAACTAAAAAGATAAGTTGCCTCAAAAACCCTAGTTATCAGGACAGACTGGCAGCCCTTTCTCTGTACTCAGAATCTTCTGTGGAGATCTGTGTCTAGCAGTTCAAGCCATGAAAGATCCAACTCTCTTTGACCTTTTTTTCCTTTACAGAACAAATGGTAGCTCAAATAGTTGGTTAAAGGAAATAAATCTTCATCACCAGATAAATAAGACAGGCTGGTGAAATGCATTCATATTTCAGTGTATCCGTCACCTCTGGAACCAACTTCCACTACATGTCAAACAGAATAGCACCCTTGCCACCTTCAAGGTAAAACTAGACAATTGGATGGGCAGTCTTAATTTCTCCCCTGTTCTATTTTGTCTTGCCCTTCTTCAGGCTGGAATAAACTTTTGAATACGAATTGTTGGTTAGGGTTGTAATGGTGTGTGTGTGTGTGTGTGTGTGTGTGTGTGTGTGTGTGTGTGTGTGTGTGTGTGTGTGTGTGTGTGTGTGTGTGGATATGTATCTGTCTGGAAGTGCTACAGAATCCTGAAAGCCTGAAATCCTGAATATCAAAATTCTGAGACCAAAATCTCGAAAGTTCAAAATACTGAAAAGTCAAAATACTGAAAATTCAAAATACTGAAAACACACAGGATACCAACACTTACTATATTCCAGCACAAGTACATACAGAAACAAATAAAACACAAACTATATTACTCTTCTTCAAGTAAAAGCAGGGGGTGGCAAGCACCCCTGCACCCCACACCCCCTGCTATGTAAATATATCAACTCCGAGATTGCACTTAGTGAAGTGAAGTGGGGGGTTCAGGGGGGCTTGCCCCCCTGCGTATAGTTGAAGGGTAATATGCTTCTGTATGTACTTGTGCTAGAATATAGTAAGTGTTGGTATCCTGTGTGTTTTCAGTATTTTGAGTTTTCAGTATTTTGAACTTTCGAGATTTTGGTCTCAGGATTTTGGTCTTCAGGATTTTGGGCTTTCAGGATTCTGTAGCACTCCCATCTGTTTATATCTATAGCTATGTGTGTGTGTGTGTGTGTGTGTTTGTGTGTGTGTGTGTGTGTGTGTGTGTGTGTGTGTGTGTGTGTGCGAGTATGTGTATACGTATAAACATACACATAGAGAAATAGGTAGTGTGTATCTACATAGATACATACATACATACACACTTACACACATACACACACACACGTGCGCACGCACATGGGATTGTTTCCCTCCCCCTCCCTGACTCAAACAAAGTGCAATACCATCACAAGGCAAACGGAACCCTGGTGACTTCAGTAACCAGCAGAGCTTCCAATTAAAACTGCCCCTGCAGCTAGAATCACACTGGACTGTTTCCCTTCCTGTCCCTTGCTCAAAGTGCAATACCTTCACAAGGCAAACAGAACCCTGGTGACTTCAGTAACTGGCAAAGCTTCCATATAATATTCTTATAGCATCTAGAATCACACTGGACTGTTCCTCCCCACCCCAGCTCAAACAATGTGCAATACCTTCACAAGGGGCTGGGAGGGTGGCTTCATGGTTAAGGTGTTTGCCTTACAAACACAAGGTGCAGGGTTTGTGTCTCACAAGGGATAATTGGCTAGGCTTAAAATGGCTCGCAAGGGCAGTTAGCTTAGTACTAAACTATGAACCTATGAACCTAAGGCAAATGGAACCTTAGTGACTTCAGTAACTGGCAGAGCTTTCAATTAAAACTCCCCTACCAACTAGAATCACACAGGACTGTTTCCCTCCCCCTCCCTGGCTCAAACAAAGTGCAATACCTTCACAAGGCAAATGGAACCCTGGTGACTTCAGTAACTGATAGAGCTTCCAGTTAAAACTTCCCTAGTAGCTAGAATCACAGGACTGTTTCCCTCTCACTCCCTGGCTCAAACAAAGTGCAATACCTTCACAAGGCAAACAGAACCCTGGTGACTTCAGTAACAGTTAGAGCTTCCAATTAAAACTCTCCTAGCAGCTAGAATCACACGGGACTGTTTCCCTCTCCCTCCCTGACTCAAACAAAGTGCAATACCTTCACAAGGAAAATGGAACCTTGTAGTTGTTCTAATATCTCTCCATTCAATATTGTAACTACTGAGGCATGCTCATGCATCGATGCAGCTGTTGATAGTATTCCCTCCCCCTCTTATCTGCACTCCATAGTCTCCCCCCTCCTTCACTTTTGTTTTTTCGCTCTAATTCTGTAACTTCCATTATATGCAGCCCACAACTAATTGCAGTTAGACCTAGCTGATACCCCTAATTGAGACCTACTTGCTCAACATTTCTGGCTAATAGTGTATTAATAAAATACTGCATTATAGCCACTTACCTTCCTCAGTTTTTTTTCTACTTTACTCATCCGGGGACCTGGTTCTTCACTTACTATCCCTGCCCCTTTTTTGCTACCACCACTGCAAGGTCCCTCCCAGTTTCTCCTCCCATCACCTAAAACAGACTATGAGATTATTTATGGCTTATGTCCTGTAGAGCACTATTTTTAAAAAGCATCTGTAGGAAAATGGAGTGCCTGCCACCCCTTGGCGTTGTGTGCATGTTATGTAAGTCTTTTTCATTCTGTTTTTGGTCTATTCTGCTGCAGTAAGACCACTTTTTCACTTGCACAGCTTGTTTCAGTCATTTAGATGTACATTGTGAGACTTTTGTTCCATTTGGCTGTTAAATATAGTTGTAAGGGTGTTGCTTTCTGTATGGCTGACTGCAACGTGGCACGAACCTTGGCTTTTAGCGCTGCTACTTACTGCTTGGAATATAAACTGTTTAACTATTATTTCCTACCTTAAATTAACTCTACTGTATTAAATGCTCCAACTCCTTGCAACAATCAGTTATTACATTAAGTAATTGCTATGTTTCATAAGTGCTTCAATACACAGCTCTGTTTCTCTTTGCAATCTGCTACCTGTTAAATATTAAGTTGCTGCCTTGCTTGTTCATGTCTTTCCTTACAATGTATAAGTGGATTAGAGTGAATTGTTTGCATATTCTGATGAAGAGTCTGTGACTGTTGTGGAATGAATGTACAACTGGCCAGTGACTGCTTCATCCCTCCTCTCCGTACTAATCTCTAGCACATGCTGAGCAGTTCTTCTTCTCTTCTAATAATATCTTCTTTTTCCTCTACTAGTAAAGTTTTCCCCCTCCCTATTCCACTGTAGTTCTTACCTCCTCCTACACCTTCTCTGCTTCTTTCACTCAACACTTGCTTTCTGCACCCATTGTCTATAATTAGTATCAGTCTCTCCCAACTCTATTACCTCATCTAACTCACCTTTCTTTTTTTTTCCAGCTCCCCTAGCAGCTAGAATCACATGGGACTGTTTCCCTCTCACTCTCTGGCTCAAAGTGCAATACCTTCACAAGAAAATGGAACCCTGGTGACTTCAGTAACTGGCAGAGCTTCCAATTAAAAGTAGGTCATTAGCATTGGGAGAACCTGTTAGTTCAGGATTTTTAACTACTATCTACAAAACATAGATTGCTGTTATAGTTGTTCTAATATTTCTCCATTCAGTATTGTAACTACTGAGGTTTGCACATGCATCTGGGCATCTGTGTCTAGTATTCCTTCCCCCTTTTCTCTGCACTCCATAGTCTCCCCCTCCTTCACTTTTGCTTTTTCCCCTCTTAATTCTGTAACTTCCGTTATATGCAACCCACCGCTAATTACAGTTAGACCTAACTGATACCCCTAATTGAGACCTACTTGCTCAACATTTCTGGGTATAGTGTATTAATAAAATCCTGCATTACAGCAACTTACCTTCCTCAGGTAGTTTTCTCTACTTTAGTTATCCAGGGGCCTGTTTAACCCATTTTGTTCACCCTCGCTATGCTCGGGCTCACTGTGCTCCCCTACCCTACCCCTATTCCTACCCAACCCTACTTCAATTACCTTTATAGTCTCCTTCCACCATCCACTCATCTCCACAGCTAGTTACACATTTCCTCTTCCCCATCTGTAACACATCATATATCTACATAACCCCTCCTCACTCCAGCCCTTCTGTACTTACAACCAATAGTTAACTGCTACTCTACAACACACCACCTCATACCACACCCTCACTCAAACTCAGTATAACTCCATAACATTAAAAAGGTTACTTCTACACTTTGTCTCCATAACCTAATATCTGCCTATCTCATTACTTCCTTCCATGGGTTGCACATACCAATTAACCACTCTCTCACATTAGCCAATACAACCCATGAAACCAACACTCCTCCAACAAATTTAATAACACCTTGCCCTTACAAATATTCTCTTCACAGAACTCCTCACAATAAAGTATCCTCCCACCCAACCTATTTCTAATTTATTCAGTAAATATCTAAAATTAATCATAAAATTAGCCCAACTATTTCCACACAAACTATCTCATCTCTTTCAATCTGTTCCACAGTTAGATACTCTATCAATTTTAGCACACAAGAACCCCAACCAACGCACCTACATAAATCACCCCATAACAACTCTGATCTACTAATCTTAAACATTAATGTAAGGAGCATTCTAACCAAACGTGTGCAGCTCCACACTACCCTCAGTATATATACACCCAAAACACTCATTCTAACTGAAACTTGGTTAAAACCATATGTTAAAGATAGTGAACTCCTCATTCAAAGTTATAATATTTTGAGATTAGACAGAATCAACAAGCGGGGCAGTTGTATTGCAATTATCTAAAAGGACACAAGCTAGAACAAATAGTTATCCTTCTGATCCTAATTCCTCCAAAGTGCTTGCATCCAATCTAGAACTAACCAATAACAAATGCATTATCATTATCACCATCTACTTCCCCCCAGGCAAAAATTCTTCAATAATCGAAAATCTCCTTAATTGGGCACCATCCACCTTTAACTATGAAACTATCATAACTGGTGATTTCAACCTAGACTGGTCTTCCTGTTCCTCTGATAATCCATCAAACTGTATTAAACTTTTTGGCTTTACCCAAATCATCAACACCCCTACTAGGATTGATAAACACCAAAAAAAAAACATCCATACTTGATTGGATTCCAACCAATAATCCCAATTTATGCCAACACTCAAGAGGTCTCCCAAACCCCTTCAGTGATCACATACCTACCTGTCTCCTAAGACACAGAGTAAACCATAAAAAATTCATAACCTACAAGCATATTCACAACATAAAGAACTTCTCCACCGATATTTTTAACCACCTCTTGAAACAATGCAACTGGTCCCCACTAAAATCCTTCAATTAGATTAAACAACTCAATACTTTAACAACACATTCATTAAAATTCTAGATGAAGTAGCCCCTATCAGGGAAAAAATGAGTAAGATCAAAACCAACCCCTTGGCTATCAAAGCACAGCAAACTCCTTATGAAGCAAAGAGACAGGGCATGGGTCCATTACCTGGCTAACAAAAAACAAGCAAACCTCCATACCTACCAACAATTGTGAAACACAGTGAAAAAGCAAATAAAAATAGACAAAAAAAACTTACTACACCACAGCCCAACAAACACATCAAGAAATGTTGTGTTAATATAAACCAACTTCTCAACCAAACATATTCCTCTACCCATTCCTCCTCCACCCCACACACCACTGAAAGCATTGCCTTGCAATTCAACTCCTACTTCATTAATTCCATCATGTCCCTACTTGACCAAAAGTCACTAAACCACTGACTATGCCTACTACTTTTCACAATCCCAGTAACATTTAGCCTTAAACCTATACCTACAACCTACATGAACAAACTTCTCCATTGACGTAAACCTTCAACACCAGCAGCAGACTTGCTTCCCAATGTTTTCCTGAAACTGGCAGCTGATGCCATTTCTTGTCTGGTCTGCATTCTATTAAATCAATTCATCTCTGAACATCATGTCCCCAAACTCTGGAAGATATCCCACATTATCCCCCTACACGAAGGTGGCACCTCGACACTAATATTAAACTACAGACCCATCGCCATACTCCCTCCCCTTGCCAAAATCCTCGAGAAATGTGTACACTCCCAAATTCTTCCCTATCTCCTGAACAATAACCTTCTCTCTGATACATAACATGGATTCAGACCCAAGTATAGCACCACATCCGCCCTTATCAGCTTCCCTAACATGGTTAACCAATCTCAAAACAATGGCCTTTATGTTTCATCAGTCTTCCTAGACATGTCCAAAGCATTTGACACTGTCTCACACCAAAAACCACTACACCAACTAGCTTCCTTAAACAATTTGCATTCTACCTTGTCATGGTTTCACAGTTACTTATCAGATAGACAGCAAGCCGTAAAATGGCAGGATGATATATCCTCACTATCACCAGTCTCAGTGGGGGTACCCCAAGGCTCCATACCTGGCCCACTACTCTTTACAATCTTTAAAAATGATCTCTACTTTGCAACCACATCAGCTAGCATTATACAATAAGCAGATGATTCTACACTCATCTATTCAACCACCTCAATCCCTGCAAAAAACTCAAAATGCTTTTACAGATGTTGAACAATACCTTTCCATAAGTCAACCAATACTAAACCTCAAAAGGTACAAATTACTACTATTTTCCACCAATAAAATACGTCAGTCAACCACCCCTTTCACCATTTACTCTGCTAACAACACCAAAACTTAGCCAGTGGACCACACCAAACTACTAGATGTTACTATTCACAAATCCCTCAGTTATGACATGCACATTACCCAAACAATCAAAAAGGTCCATATAAAACTCGGGTCACTCTACAGAGCCAGACCACTCCTCTCCAATTCCACCAAAACTGCCATTGCCCAAACCCATCTACTATCCACACTGTTATATGCCTCCCCAATTTTCACAAACTTAAAGAAATCAAATCTAAATAAACTGGAAGCCTGCTACAACATAATAGCCAGGTTTGCCTCCAACCTCCCAAACACAACACATCATTGCTCAGCACTTCAGAAACTAGGCTGGTTGGAACTCCCTAACCTATTACACCTGAGACAACCCAAAATCTATCATTTTATAATCTACCAGCCAGACAAATGTCCATCCCTTAAAGACCTAGTAAAACCTTATACTAACAAGAGAACTCCTCGCTCATCCAACAAACACCTTCCTGAAATCACCAAAGCTAATAATACCTATGGTGAAGTATTATTCACAGACCACATCTCCAAAATTTGGAACTAAATTGCCCAATGCATTCTCACCACAGCTAACCCCTCCACATTCAAAATTCTTTTCAAATTCTATTTGTCTACAAACTGACTATGCTCCTGCTCAACACCAGGATGAGTCCCTAGTTTTCTTACATTATTTTTTGTTCCTTCTTCATCCTCTATCTCTCCTCCCCAAGGTTTATTGTCTTGTTCATTTTTTTATATTTTCTTCTTCTACCTTCAGTCTTATGTCCAGCTTATTTTACTGTTTCTTTTCCTACAACTTGCTCAGGTCTGGTGAGGGTATCACCACACCCCAGGCAAGAAATACATTAATATCTTATTCTATAAATACTGCTGTCAAAGACCATCTATTATAACATGTCACTGGTGGACTTACAATCCTACTACATTATTTGTACTGCTGTTATTGTGTCCTCTCAATTTAATATGTAGTATTACTTATGTCTGTCTTTTACACCATCTCAATTCAATATGTATATTGTAACTTAATGTTTTATAATTTTGTTCTATTGTTTATAATTTTGTTATATGCTTATTTGATTCTGTAAATGTACATTTGGAGCTTTTCTCCCCGGGCCTCCACTGAAAACAGGGTTTTTATGGCTCAGTTGGACACTTCTGACAAACAATGTTAAATAAATAAAAAATACATTGTTATTGACATTACTATATAAGAAATTACAATATGGTGACATTTGAAGGAGAATGGCATTAAAACAGAGAAACTTTTGGATCCTAACAAAGTTGTGGATTTTAAAAGTTTATGGTGATGAATATAAATAAAAGAATTGAATAGTAGAGCAAAACAATTAGATGTTATTATTTTCTAGCCTAGGACAACCTTTGGAAAAGGCATAAAGAGAAGAATGAACCTGAAGTCCAATAGTGCCATGTGGGACTTTCTTTGGAAATTGTTTAATGGAAAAATGCCTAAAAAGTTCAAACTGGAATATAATTTTTTTATAAGAAATGCTATGTACAGCTAAAATGTAGAGGTGATGAGAACCTACAGTGTGTGTCGTTGCCTAAAATTGTCTGCATCCAAAACTAGTACAGTTAGTTATGAATAGCATTATATGTGGTATAATGAGAGGAAAAAGAAAAAATGCAGGTCAGATTTATAATACTGTTATAAAGACTATACAGCTAATGTGGAATGAAAGTTTTTTGGGGTTATCCCTCGTAACCATCAGCCTAACTACCTACTGCTAATCATTTCCTTACATGGATAAACCTCCTCCTCAAGTCCAGTCTGTTGGAAGGGATGAAGAATGTGACATCTCAGTTTGTACTGGTATTATTTCTTTAGCAGAGACCATCTCTCATGATTCAGGAAGAATATATGAAATGGAGTTAGCGGCAGCAGCATCACATATGTGGATCATTATAAAGACATGGAGTGGAATTAGAAGCAGCTGCATCACATATGTGGACCAGTATAAAGACATGGATTGGAGTTAGAGGCAACAGCATCACATATGTGGACCAGTATAAAGACATGGAGTGGAGTTAGAGGCAGCTGCATCACATATGTGGACCAGTATAAAGACATGGATTGGAGTTAGAGGCAACAGCATCACATATGTGGACCAGTATAAAGACATGGAGTGGAGTTAGAGGCAGCTGCATCACATATGTGGACCAGTATAAAGACATGGATTGGAGTTTGAGGCAGCTGCATCACATATGTGGACTAGTATAAAGATGTGGAATGGAGTTAGAGGCAGCAGCATCACATATGTGGACCAGTATAAAGATGTGGAGTGGAGTTAGGGGTAGCAGCTTCACATAAGTGGATCAGTGTACCAGCGCTTTTTCCTTTGTCTTGTTCTCCAGCATTCTGATAACACTAGCTTTTAGGGTGGGTGACAATGATTTATGCCCCATAGCAGCTAGAACCCCTTGTCTTCCTCAGCACCCAACCTAGTGATCTCTCAGAGTTCTTGCTTTCTCCCGGGCTCAGGAGAATGCCCCCCCCCCAGCATGTTCCTTTCCCCCAAGGATGGACATGGGAGTTGTGCCAGTCAGCTCTATCAGATGCCCAAATTGTTAATGAATTACAGATCACCTGGGCCATAGGTTCATAGGTAGATACTAGGCTATAGGCCCAAGGGCCTACATAAGCCTAGCCAACAAGGTTCCCTGGCTTACACCACCCAAGAAAGTTATTTTCCTGTGCCACTGTTGAGCAGAAACACAGAAGTGATCCCCGGGGTGTATTTCCTATTTTCCTTCCACTTATCAAGATGTTTCTTGAAGAGTGCTAATGAAGAACTTTGCTTGACATAGATGGGTAGCCTGTTCCAGAGTATGGGAAGTCTCTGGGACAGGAATCTATCCCTCCAGCATGTCCTGTGTATTGTGGTAACAAGGTTTAGGTCCCTAGACCATGTAGCTCAGAGGGATTGGGATTTATTTAGGTGTAGCATGTCCAACAGCTCTGGGTTTGACATAGCTTTATATGTTAGGCAGAGATCACCTCGGAGTAGGCGATATGCTATGGAGTAAAGCTGGAGTTTTTTGAGACAGTCAGTGTAGGGCATTTGTTTGAGGCCAGTAATCCTCTTTGTGAGGTACCTCTGTGGCCTTTCCAGCTGCTGCAGATGTCTTGTGAGGTACATTCCAAAAGGGGCGTTGTACTCTATAATGGGTCTAATGAGTGTCAAGTAGAGGGGAACAATGACCTCTTTTTTCCTGCATGAGAACCCTTTTATGATGAGGTGTGCCACGTAGAAGGACTTCCTGACTACTGTGGCGATGTGACTATCAAAGGAGAGACTACTGTCCACCTAGGTCCCAAGGTCTCTTATCACACATTCGGTGTTAAGTAGATTGCTGCCTATGTGGTAGTTCATGAGTACAGAGTTTTTGGATGACACTGCACTTTTTGGCATTGAACTTGAGGCCATGGTTCTGACACCAGGCATCTGTCTCAGCGAGGCCCTTCTGCAGGATGTCCACATCATTTGACTATGGCTCCTAGTTTGCAGTCATAGTCATAGTCACGTCTTTATGCCTCTCTGCCACTGGGCTGGCAATGTGGAAAGAGATATGCTTGTGAAGATTGGAGGAAGATAGGCAAAGGCTGCCAGCCTAGTCAAACAGAATTTGATACATAATTCTATCAATTATATAAATAAATGTAAAATACAGGCTTGTGTTTTTAAATGAAAGAAAACACCGTAAAATGTGAACTTCAAGATTGTTGCAACATTGCCATCTGCTGTAAGGAAAACCAAGCCAAGCATTTCAAATGTGTCTTTTGAAGCTGTAAAGATCTTATGAATCTCTTTGATGTTTACAAGTGGGCTCCAGTGAGTCTGGATGAAGGTTTCAGGCCCATTGTTTTAAGGTTAAAGTTAAAGGCCAGAATTTACATGTGGAAGGCACTTTATTGCTCTGGTTTTTGCTAGAGTGTATATGTGAAATGCCTTTTATCGTTGTAGTCTCCTGAGCAGAGGAGGCATGAAAGGGAAATGCTGACTCGTCACCAGAGTCATGGAGGTAATGGGGAAGGGAGTAACCAGACCCGAGAAGCACAAAAGGTCAGAGGGGGATAATTTTGATAGCTTTATTCATATGTTTGAGAGGGTATGTAAACAGTATGAAGTTGACCAAGGGCTCTGGGTTCGGTTCCTACCCCCTTACTCCATGGTAAAGCTGTAACTTCTTTAGCAAAAATGCATGACATTGACTGTTTTAATTATACAGCTGTAAAAAGACACTTGTTGGAATGTTTTAAGCTAACACCTGAAATGTATAGGAAAACATTTTCCGAGCAAAGACCCAAGGCAGATGAAAATGTATGTGAATATGTTGTTGAACTGAGCACTTATTTTCATAGCTGGGTGAGTGGATGTCAGGTCACCACTTTTGAAGGGCTGGTAGACCTTTTGGTAAGGGAACAAGCCCTTAGCACTTTGCCTGAGGACATGAGGATCTGGTTAGCTGATAAACAGTGTGCTCCTTCAGAGGAGTTGGGGAAGAAGGAAGACCTATACCTAGCAAGCAGGGCAGCCCTGCACAGGAAAGGAACCCCCAGTACTACTCATCGGACTAAAGGAACCCATGGTGGGCAGCACAGACTGCCCCAACAGAATCCGCGAAGCCACTAGTCCAGGTACATTTCCAGGAGCTAAGGTTAAATGTTTTGAATGCAACCAGTGGGGCCATGTGGCATACAGATGTCCACGGAGGCAAGGTAGGGAACCAAAGGTGAAAGATCCAGTAAGTGGGAAAGACAAAATGCTAATAGTAGGTTATCTTGGGACAACAAGGGTACCAAACTACCACCAGAGGTTATAACCTATTGTAGAGAATGGCAAAGAGGCCATTGCTAAGAGAGAGACACAGCCTCTGATATAACCATTGTAAAGCCTGCACTGGTTACAGAGGAGCTCTACTTGCCTGGGAAGTCTACTCCAGTCAGGGCTTTAGGAGGGATCCCATTCCAAATACCCTTGGCTAGGGTTCACCTTGAATGGGAGGGTGGAAAAGGAAGCCAGCAAGTAGGTGTGTTTGAGGATATACCTGCAGATGTCCTGATAGGGAATAATTTTGATAGTGCAGTACTATGCGCTTGTGCAGTTACACACAGTCAGGCTTAGAGACAAGCATGTAAGTCTGGTAGCCTGGGGGAGACCCAGACAGACTGCACACTTGCAGCCAGGACTGCTGAGGTGGTTACTTCAGGGAGGGAGCTGCTCTGTAGCAGTGAGACTGAAGGTTAGCCACAGCTGCTTGTGGGTACTGGTGGTCCCTTGGACAGAGTGACTGCAAAGGTAGAGGTGAATAGTAGTACCCAGGCTGACAGTGAAGTACCACTGTCAGAGGATGCCAGACTTCCAGTGGAAGGGGAGCTGGGAAGGGTTACAAGGAGGGAGTTGAGACAGGCTCAGCTCTCAGACCCTACATTGCAAGGCCTGAGGCAGGTAGTTAGGGAGGCACCTGATTCTCAAGGGAAGGAGGAATCTGTATACTGGAACAAAGGGTTACTGTACAGAGAGTGGACCCTGATGGAGGGCTAGAAGGTGAGAGAATACAGCAATTGGTAGTGCATAGAGCTTACCATCTGGTGCTTCAAGCCATAGCCCATGATATTCCCTTTGCAGGTCATGTGGGCATAAAACATACAAAGAGGCACATTATGCAAAACTTCTATTGGCCTGGAATTTCCAGAGATGTAACAGGGTACTACAGGACCTGTGAGCACTGCCAAAATGTAGGCAAGGCAGGAGACAAGGTGAGAGCTCCTTTGATGTCTTTGCCTGCTTTGGAGTAGCCATTTCAGAGGGTATCTATGGATATTGTGGGTTCTCTGAGTACCCCAAGTTCCACAGGGAAAAATTATATCCTAGTGATTGTATATTATGCTACATGATACCCTGAGCCAGTAGCTTTGTCCTCCATTGAGGCCGAGAAGGTGGCAAATGCTTTGTTAGAGATTTTCAGCAGGGTAGGTTTCCCAAAGGAAATACTGTCTGACAGAGGTGCCAATTTTATGTCAGACCTGCTGTCTTGTCTGTGGAAGTCATGTGGGGTGAAGCACATGAAGACCACCTCCTACCATCTACAGACTAATGGTCTTGTTAAGAGGTTAAACTCTACAATCAAGTCCATGCTACAGGCATTTGCAGATCTGTTTAAGAGGGAGTAGGACAAATATTTGCCCCTCTGTTGTTTGCTTACAGAGAGGTTGCCCAGGAATCCACAGGTTTTTCACCCTTTGAGTTGCTGTATGGGCATAGGGTGAGGGGGACCTCTAGATTTAATTTGAGATGAGTGGGAAGGTGAGTGTGAGTCTCACAAGGAGTCTGTTGTCAGCATATGTCCTGAACCTCAGGCAAGGCTCAGGGAACTCATGGGTCTGGCCCAGGAGAACCTGGCAGAAGCCCAACAACAGATAAAGGTGTGGTATGACAGGAATGCTTTAGTAGAGAGTATGCTGTAGGGCAGCAAGTGATGGTTCTCATTCCTGTCAGACACAACAAGTTGCAAGAAGCTTGGGAGGGACCCTACAAGGTGGTATGAAAGGTTAGTGATGTTAACTACATGGTAAAACTGCTAGGCAGAAGGCAGGGGCACAAATTGTATCATGATAACATGATGAAACCTTACCATGATAGGGAGGCCCTTGTGCTGAGCATTTGCAGTGGATTGCAGGAGGAGTCTGAGAGAGATCTTGTGACTGATCTCCTCAGTGAGGCTCGGACTGACACCTCGGTGGAAGGGGTAGCAATGTTCCAGAAGCTGTCTCTTACCCAGGTTCAAGAAATCCTAGCAGTGTTGCAGGAGTTTGGGGGCATGTTCACCAGGAAACCAGGGAGCACCCACCTGGTGCAGCACCAGGTGGATACAGGACCCCAAAGGCCTATCAGGCAGGCCCCTTATAGGGTGCCTGAGAGAGTCAAACAGACTCTGAGGGAAGAGGTACAGGAGATGTTGGAGCTAGGGGTGATACAGGAGTCCAACAGTCCCTGGGTCTCCCCAGTGGTACTGGTGCCAAAGAAGGATGGCAGCACCAGGTTCTGTGTGGATTACAGGAAATTAAATAGTCACACAGAGGCAGATGCTTACCCCATGCCTAGGACAGATGAAGCCCTAGAGCAGTTGGGTGGAGCTAAATATCTTACAACCATTGATCTTACCAAGGGTTACTGGCAGGTGACTTTGACTCCCAGTGTTAGAGAGAAGTCAGCTTTTGTGACTTGTTTTGGCTTGTATGAGTTCACAATGATGCCCTTTGGGATGAAGAATGCCCCAGTGACTTTCCAGAGGCTGGTAGATCATATCTTAGCAGGAGCAGGAGGGTTTACCCTTGCTTACAGGGATGATATTGCCATCTACAGTCATTCCTGGCAAGAGCACCTTCAGCATGTCAGGGAGGTGCTAGGCAGACTACAGAGGGCAGGGTTGACCATTAAGCCGAGCAAATGTCAGGTGGGTATGGCAGAGGTCTCCTACCTAGGACATAGAGTGGGGAGTGGTAGGATAAGGCCAGAACCTGCCAAAGTGGAAGCCATTTAGGCATGGCCTGCACCTGTTACCAAAAAGCAGGTGAGGGCATTCTTAGGGACAGCAGGGTACTACAGAAAGTTTGTTCCCAATTATAGTACCATAGCTGCTCCCCTCACAGACCTGACAAGGAAAAACAGGCCAGATAAAGTAGTGTGGACCCCAGCATGTGAGCAAGCATTTCAGAAGTTTAAAGAAGCTTTGGGAGGACCCCCTGTGTTAGCCAGTCCAGACTATAGCAAATAATTTGTTGTGCAGGTGGATGCTTCAAACTATGGGGTGGGGGCTGTACTTAGCCAGATTTCTTCAGAGGGAGAAGAGCACCCAATGGTTTATCTCAATCGTAGGCACCAACCCAGGGAGGAATGCTATGCAGCGGTAGAAAAGGAATGTCTAGCCATAGTGTGGGCACTACAAAAACTTCAGCCTTATCTGTATGGAAGAAAATTCACTGTGATGGCAGATCACAACCCTCTAACATGGGTAAACAGAGCCAGTCAGCAAAATGCCAAGTTGCTAAGACGGAGCCTGGGGTTGCAAGCATATGATATGTCAGTGCAGCACTGCAGTGGGAGTAGCAATGCCAATGCAGATAGGCTCTCAAGACAGGGAATGGGGTGAGGTACACCCAGATAAACCTGACACTCTCAAGCGATGTTTCTCAAGGGGCACTTGAAAAACTTGCTTGAGTTCCCCGGGCTAACACAGGGGGTCCTCCCAAAGCTTCTTTAAGCTTCTGAAATGCTTGCTCACATGCTGGGGTCCACACTACTTTATCTGGCCTGTTCTTCCTTGTCAGGTCTGTGAGGGGAGCAGCTATGGTACTATAATTGGGAACAAACTTTCTGTAGTACCCTGCTGTCCCTAAGAATGCCCACACCTGCCAGCCTAGTCAAATAGAATTTGATACATAATTTTATCAATTGTATAAATAAATGTAAAATACAGGCTTGTGTTTTTAAATGAAAGAAAACACTGTAAAATGTGAACTTCAAGATTGTTGCAACATTGCCATCTGCTGTAAGGAAAACCAAGCCAAGCATTTCAAATGTATCTTTTGAAGCTGAAAAGATCTTATGAATTTCTTTGATGTTTACAAGTGGGCTCCAGTGAGTCTGGATGAAGGTTTCAGGCCCATTGTTTTAAGGTTAAAGTTAAGGGCCAAAATTTACAAGTGGAAGGTAGTTTATTGCTCTTGTTTTTGCCAGAGTGTATATGTGAAACGCCTTTTATTGTTGTAGTCAATTGAGCAGGTGTTAGCTTGCTAAATAATGCAGTTTGTGGCCTGAGAAAACCTAAGTGTCAAAATGATGTAATTTGGGAGGGCCTCAGCAGAGCTGTTGGTTAGTGTTTAAAAACTATTGTTCAGTGGGACACTGTAAGCATTTTGATCTTGGACATCTAACCCAGCACTGCTTGCTCTTTATGTATGTAAGTAAGATTATAGCACTGTGTTTTCTCTTAAGATTAGCTAAAGATTAGAAAGTTAAATTAAGTGTTTTTCTTTGACATCAGACCTGTCCTACTGTATTGTTTTAAGTTTCTGCGTGATCTCTGAACTCTTAGATATCTCTGTGGTGTAGTAGTATTGTCTTGTGTTTTAATTATTTATTTTTAAATATTTTTAAAGCCTTTACCTGTGGCTGGTTTATGCAGAGATAATTTAACCTCTAAAGTACATTACATATTTACAGATTTTACTGTCTAAGTCACTCCAAATTAAGCCTTGACTGTTAGCCATACTACCATTGGATAATAATATTGCACAGTAATAATTGGACACCCTTTTAAGGGCCTTTTAGTAGCTGATAATATTACCTGGTGGTGGCAGAAATTACTACTGTATAGTCTGGGTAAAGGGGCACAGCTGGAGAATCTGTGTCAGCCTTTCCCAGGAGTGTCTGTGAAGTTGTATAAATACTTATCTCAAAGTGTGAGTGTGTGTCAGCTACCTGGGCAGGGACATGAAACACTGGTTGAACAGAGAGGGTACTGAAAGTTAGCTTGCCAGCTAGGTTGAGATCTGGACCCTATAGCTGTGCCAGTGGGGAGTCTTATTGGGGACCTGGTGAGCAAAGGAGCAACCAACCCCAGACTGACTGTGATCTCTGTGTGCACTTAAGGGAAATTGTACTTTACTGTGTGTATTAGTTATCCTTTCCTCTTCTAGGAGATGCCCTCTCTGGTGTCAGTGGTGAGGAGTGAGGTTCCTTGATTGCTGGTCCAGGGCACGGGCGTCACAATGTGCTTATGTATTATTCAACAAAATCTGGAATAACAAGAGTGCATCTGATGAAAATAAAAAGACAGATACTTAGTGACTCGGGAGTATTGTTAAAAAGGATTTGGCTTGAATATGCAGTGTATAATATATTTTATTTCTTCTTTTATGCAGATAGTTTTTGCTGAAAGATGTAAAACCTACCTCTGCATTTCCATTTATTTTGTTAATGTAATTTAGCATGGTTTAACTTAATGATATGAAATTCATACATTTATTTTAATTAAATTATTCCTATTCTTTTTTTAGTAAGTATCATGAGTCATTAATATCCACATGTGCAACCACCTGCTCTGATTGATAATACATTTAACATATAATTTAAATTATAGTACTTCAGGAAAGCATCACCTACACCACTGTCACTTTATCCTGGTTCTGTTATGGAATGCCGAATGGCAAAACTACAAGCATCAGAATTACTGTCAAATAATGCCTGAAACACAGAAGGGTGAAAAAGTTGACTTCATATGGGGTCAATACCCCCTGCACTCCCTGATGTGGGGACAGGTCCTTATACCCTGAACTTATATATACCAACTACACAGTCATACCAACTTGAAGAAAGGAGAAATTTCTAAAAAGAAGGGAATCATACCTGGCACACACTGAGAAATCCTCGTGAATCACAGCCAGCATACACTTAGAAATCCCCCTTACAATAATTTCCTATTGAAAATGGGGATCAGCATGGTATTCCTCAGCATCCTGTGCTTCGTGCAACTAACTTTTGAGAAATTTCAACCTGGCCACTTGTCGAGATATATCTTATGCTTCACTACAGTGCCAGTACCGAAACACAAATTAAACCAGCCAATGTGGGGATAGAGCCCGCAGTCTTTTGATGTTCCATCCAGTGATGTTTTCACAGTCCTATTTCTCAGATTCATCATATTTTTAATATCATTCAAATAATTAGATTTGCCTTCCAAGTTAGCTTGTTTTTCTTGTTTTTGTTCTTTTCAATTGCTTGATTTATGCTTATTTAAATCTGTTATTAATGGATACTTTAATAGCTGATCATGTCAGCGCCTGTCTAAATGATAACTTTATGTTGTAATGTTTTTAATCTGTAAATAATAATCTGAACAATGCAATTATAAGTACTCTATATCTAGCTTCTCTCTCTTTCTCTCTGTTCTCTATATTTAAGATACATAAGGTGAAGAGGTTTCTTTCTGGAAAGTCATCATTCATGCTAAAAGTTATCATGTGAAAATAACAACCTTTGAACAAGTGCTCTGAAAACAAATCACAACAGTTTTTTAGCCTAATGGGCTACAACGAAGGACTGAAGCAATACTGATTTAATGAGCCTTAATTATGCCCTGACTTCAGAACAGGATCCATTCTGGTACAGGTATGTAAAAAAACTAAGCCTTTTGGAGAAATTAAACCAAGAGAGAGATGCCAGGCAGTTAAAGATAGTGTTGACCTAGCAATCCAGAAAGGAAGATGGTAAGTAAAGAAGCCTTTCCATGAAGGACAAGTTAAGTTAAAATTATTTGCGCTAATATTGTATTTTTTTAATGAAAATCTCCACATAGTTCAATTATGAAGCCTGGCAGTTAGCATGAAGATTATCTTGACTCTGATGATTCCAAAAGTATTATCTTAAGAGTCCAGAAATAAAATGTAATTAAAACAACTCTGCAAAACAGATATTTGAACTAGTTAATGCAACATTAATAATTCGTACTCTCCAACTCTGAATATTGTTATATCATAAAAGTACTATACATTTAGATTTGCAGCTAGCCAATAAAGTTGATACATGCCACTATACAAGAACAAAAGGGACATTCACAACTGTGGGCAGTATGGAGCTCTCAAACTTGTGTCACACTGCTTGAAAGTAATGCAGAGGATGACTGATAAACATGCAGAGCAGAAAAAGTAAGATACTAGATGGGCATTTCAGATTCAGATTCAGGACGCAGCACTGCCAACTTGATGCTTCAATGAGACAGATAGCAGACAGGAAGCTGAGGATGAGGAAAGAGTCAAACTGAACATTCCAAGAATTGGAGAAAGCATATGTCAAAGTCCCAAGAAAGCTGAATTAGCCAGTCCTGTAGTAGTTTTAAGTCCTGGGAACATTTGGTACAATTAGTCCAGGCTATGTACAGTATCAGTCTCACAGAGGGGTTCCCACTGGGAGTGGGCATGCATCAGGGTTCATTTCTGAGCTCACTTCTGTTCATACTGGTGATGGACTAGTTTAGCAAACAGGTCCAAGGGTGCAGATCAACAAAGATGCTGTAGACAGAAGATGTAACATTACAAGCAGACTCTGAACAAGTACTTAGCAAACTGTTGGGAATAGAACACAAAAACTAAAGGCACTTGGGATGAGACTGAGAACAGACTAGAGAGTGGTCATAGCAGCAAATGGGAATAAAATAAAATGAAGCTGAAGGGAAATAATGCAATATGTTAACAGCTTCAGTTATCTGGGAGGGGTGGTTGAGGAGAAGAGAAGAGAAGTCTGAATGAGGAGGTCAAAGCTGGAGTCAGAGGGGATTCAGCCAACTGGCACAGATTGTTTCTGGTGTGTGACAGACGAATGCCAAAGAAGGTGAAAAGTAAGTCACAGAAAACAATGGTGTGACCACTACTTCTGTATGGTACAGAAACCTGGGCAGTGAAGGATGAGCAGCTGAGGAAGCTAGAGGTGATGGAGATAAAGTGCTTGAGATGGGTAGTAGAATGTATACTGTGGGACAGACAAGGAAATGAGAACATCAGAGTATAAGGCAATATGTTTTCACTTGCAGAGAAAGTCAAAGAGAACAGATTATGGTGGTTCAGGCACATCTGCAGGAAAGCAGATGACAATCCATTGAAGATGATTTGGGAGAAAAAAGAAGAAGACAAGAGGAAGCAAGGATGCCCAGTCAAGAGATGAATGGATTGCATGAGAGAAGCCATGTGACAGTCAGACATGACTGTTGTAGGACAGTAGCACAGAATCAAGGGAGCTGGTGACAGTTGCCACACCACCCCAATCCTATGTAGAAAAAAATGGGGAGGGAAGGAGCTGTTGATGATACTGATAATGATAATGAATAAAGTTGACTTCTGCAGTTAAAAGGACACAAAAAGATATTTATTTTATTTGTTAACTGGGAAAGTCCGACTTGGAACCAGCCAATTTTCAGCAGAGGCAAAATGCTCCAGATGCATGTCTTTGTAACATGGGAAGAAACCCACATGAACGACATGCAGACTCAGCACAGAAGGCACCCCAGTTGAGAATCGAACCAGAGAACCTCTTGCTGTGAGGCAACAATGCTACCACTGCACCATCCATAGTAATCCATCTAATCTGGATGCTGAATATTTTGAAAGCTTTACCCTGATTAGTTAAATAACTGCATATGGAAATCCATTGTATCACAACCAGAAGAATAATCCAACAGCAGGATCTACAAGAACCAAACAGTTTTTTTTAATGAAGACAACAAAAACAAAAGCAACAAAGTAATTGTAAAGGGAATTAAATTGTTCAAGTTAAATCATCCAAGACCTGTAATGTGGCATGAAACACATACAAATGAGCTCTTGCTCTTGCTGTAGTGGTAGGAAACCTGAATGGTGTAGCATTGCCTGGGAATCACTTACCACTGTGATTATAATTGGCTTGTACTGTAACTCCATTTTCTAATCACATAAATGTTTAACTATAAAAACTGAAACAGTATCATAAGCGCTCCTTAACAGCTAGTATCTTGCTGAGTGATTTCCCACATGACACGACTGATAAAAAGGGTGTCATACAGAGTGGCATTGAAAGTGATTTACTTTTAATTTCAATAATTAAATTCTGGCATATCTTCTGTCACTTTTAATGTTCTGTCGGACATAAAGCTTTTAGTAAGTCACATAATTACAGTGGTTGTTAGGATATTAGAATAATAATAGCTAAACCTTTATCTTTTTTTTGCTTATCTATAAAGTCTGCTTTCTAACAGACATCAATGTCATTTCTCTATGTAGTAAAATTTAGTCAGCAGAACGTAATGATAATAAGTGAGATGGCAGATGTAGATGTGTACGTCTGGTAATGAGGCATTTACATGAAAATGTGAACCATTTGGTATATTTTGTCTAACACATATATTCAGTTTACAGTCCAGGTTTGCTACTACCTAACTAATTGATCTTTTAATCACTAATAATCTGAACTGTTGTTGAAGTAACCTATGAGATATCTCATATGGTGGTAATAATGCCACTCATCGGATTCAGTCATTGTGCTCTAAAACTGCCCTACTAATGTTATGACATTGATTAATTCTTTGATATTTAATAGTATACTGTACTTTTTATGTGTCACCCATTAGATGCTATGTAATTTCCTACTATACATATATTTACTACTGCTTTGCATACTTCTGTTTATATTTTGTGTAACTTGTATTTTGGCCCAGGGCATTCCTAAGAAGGGTCTCAGGATTAATTTACCTAGCCAATAAAAAGTAGTATTACATAACAAATCCATAAAATCAACGACAATTCTTTTTCTTACTATAAATGTAGCAGCATGCATTATCTCTCTTGTTTTTATTTTGGGTTTCTTTTTCATCTGTTTACCCATGTTTCCAAACACAGAATGCATATTTTGGAAAGGCTTGTACTGAATACATGAAAGAAAATTTGATCTCTGCTAGACTCCAGTTTCAGTGATATTCTTGAAATGCAGTACATTTTAAACTAACTGTACCTAATATAAGAATCAGTGCACTATATTTACTTTCAGATAGTTTTTGCTGATTTTACTTTTATTTAGTTTTATTTCACTGACTGGATATATCTTATTGAATCATTGGCCCTTTCACAGGGATGACCTTAACAGAAAAACAAAACTGTAGTCCGTACAAAGTTAAATTTACACAGAAAACAGCAAAATGAAGTACAGAATAACATAACTGACAACAGGAATAAGAGTTACTTAAATAATGGGTAGGACAGTAACTTACTGTAAAATCTCTGCTTCACCATTCCAGTAGCCAGGATTCAGTCGTGATATCTACTCTCTGTGTGGAGTTTTGCATATTCTCTCCATGTCTATATGGGTTCTCTCCATATACACCAGTTTGTTATGACCCCCCCCCAAAAAAAAAAACATGCTGATTGATTGGTTGTTCTAAATTCCCCATATAGGTGCTACTTTTTACTCTTGCCCTTGTGACCCAGTTCATGGCTGAAAAGAATCTATGGACTAACTCATTCGCCCACTTAACAATTAGTAAACAAACACATATGTACATACACATATATATATATATATATATATATATATATATATATATATATATATATATATATATATATATATATATATATATATATATATACATAAAACGCAAAAAAACGTTAAAAGTAGATTACAGGTAGATGACATATCATATACTAGGTAATATGTAAGTTATCATTTCAATTATACATTTAATAAAGCATGTATGTGCTGTACAGCCCTAATAACTGTATCAGCTTCAGGTGCCTTCAAAATACCTACACTTGTAGTATTGGCTCTCTTGTTATATTTTACACCAAGAAAAACGTTTCTTCATTAATAGTGCTGCATATTTACAGAGTGCACAGTGCACACTGTCATGTTGCAGTCTTGCTAAAATGTAAGAATTAACATCAAAGAAAAGCTTGACAGAGGGTCTGTGGTCCCCTACCTCACCTGTTCATTACACTGAGTACAGCTAAAGGATGGAATAAGCTACACTTCAGAAGACAAACATAGTTGGGCAAATTGCATACATCGTAGAAGTCAGGGCTAATTGATTTCTTTTAAGATGTCATGTTGTCAAAGGAAAATTCTCTGATTCCTGTTTTTTATGTAGTTTTCACTCTTCCTACATAGCACTCTCAGATTTTAGAATTCTGAGTGAGAAGGAACATCTACTGGCACTGCTGCTACTGCCAAAACAGAGTTCACAGCAGCAGCATATGATCAAATTTTGTCATTTTTTATTCTTTTACCAAAGGTCAGTACATAAATTCTTAAATGATTATCAATGGTTTCATTTTCTAATATTTGTACATGCTTCTGTCATGGTTGTTTTTAATATTCATTAGTTCAAGTTCAGTGCAATCTTTCTGTGGGCAACAGGCAACCAGTCAAAGACAGTGTTGTCACAAAGGAGATTCAGAGTCAAGTGACTTCTAAAATCTTTTTAATGATTTTTCCTTGTCAGAAAATGTCAGATTCCCAGGTACTTATATTTTGATTTTTCACAAGTTAATCAGATGTAATGTTTGTTCATTTCATAGCACAAACTGCACTATGTTATCTGCATTTGCTGTGGAGCTCATTGCGCAGTGCAAGGTCTATGTTATTAATGAATTGTGGCTTTCACTGGTATCACAGGGTAGCCTCTGCTACCTGCTCTTAGTGGCTGTACAGATCAGAATATGTACCAAGGCTGGTAACACAAGGTGGTACACAAGCAGTACATACCTCCTGACTATGTCAAGTTCATTAATGTTCATTTATAGGGTTCCCTCCCTTTAATGATCATATATAGTAGCGCCTGCTCTCTAATCCCCATTTAGTAATCTTCATTTTCCTGAAATATTCCCCTTCTTCCCTAATGTTTAAAATAATGCATGTTGTTCATGGGTATCATAATGTTTCTTGTAATTTCTTACTGTGCAATGTCTCCCCTCCCACTTATATCCTCATAACTGTCAACTTCTTAGCACAAAAAATCTGGACAAAGCCTAAATAATCTTTTACATCAGCATGCTCATACACATTAGCATGCATATCAGCAGCCACATAAACATGAACATCAGTGTGCACTTATGCATTAGTGCACATATTAGTGTGTGCATAAAGATTCACAACAGGGTGCACATACACATTATCATGCATATCAGTAGCACATAAACATGCACATCGGTATAACCATATAAATAGGGTTTTAAACTCAGATGGTTCATAGTACTGTTTGATTATTTCACTGTTCCTTTTGCATACCACATATGCTCATGCCTCCCCAACTATCTTTTATGACAATTCTTTCTCCGTGTCACTCCCTCTGTCTCTCTCTCTCTCTCTCTGTCTCATTTTGTATCTTTTTTCTTCCCATTTAAACAGTTGCTACAAGTCCGATATTTGGAAGCCACTTGTATTTTTGATAGGTCACAGCTCTCTATATATTCCCAACTTGCCTAATTTATGTAAACCCTTCCTTACACCATTAGCTAGATCTACTATTGCCCAGATCCACCTTATCTCTACCCTGTTCTATGCCTCTGCCATTTATACCAATCTATCTAAAAATAAACTTAACAAACTCACAACCAGCTATAATAACATTGCCAGATTTGCCACTGGCACCTCATTCAGAACCCACCACTGCCACAATCTCAAATAACTGGGATGGTTAGAACTGCAGAACCAACTACTTTGTCAACAACTTATTATCACCCAAAAGATCCTTTACCACCCAACTCTATGCTCAGCTAATAAGCTCCTAGTTTCCACTAGTAAATCAAACAACAAGGCTGGGGACTCACTATTCACTAACACAGTGGGAAAAACCTGGAACCAGCTTCCCTTTGAACTCTCAACTCTTTCTTCCACACTGCTTTTCAAAAAATATCTTAAAGAATATCTTAAAACACACTGGCTATGTCCCTGCTCTAACCCTGACTAATAACTTCATTTCCCCATCCTGCTCTCCTTATACTTCTCTGCTCTGTCAGTCTGACGCCTACTGGTGTTAACTACTAAACTAACCTCTAAATAGTATTTAACAAGTTTTCCTTCTTAGAACTCTATAAGAGTTTACTTACTCTAAAAGTGCTAGTCCTCCTCTGCAATAGATGTAAACATACATAAGTTTGCACATCTGTAAACCAGGCACACACACACACACACACACACACACACACACACACACACACACACACACACACACACACACACACACACACACTCACACAAACAAACAAAAAACAAACAAAAAAAAATAATTTTTATGTTTTTTATTATGTTCATTTACTGTATTAGATCTTAGCCTAAGCCTTACTAAATGACTCTGTACAAATTTTTCTTTTTATGTATAACCCTGTATAAGTTTTTTTTATGTATAATCTAAACAATGTACTGCAACTCATGTTTCTACTGCATATAATGTATATTTATCTCACTGGCTATGCTTGGAGCTTTTCTCCCCGGGCCTCTACTGAAAATGGACATATATCCAGTTAAACTAGCCCGGTCAACAAATGTAAAATAAAAATAAAATAAATAAAAAAAATGTATCCTTGCCCCTTGTCCCTTGCCTGACAGAGTTAATAAAGTATTTAGTGGTGATACAGGCTTTTTTTTCTTTCGGCGGCACCATAATCTTTTGCCAAAATGAAAAGCCTCCATTCAAAGTAATAATGAATATAGTAGAAGTTAATATGAGTAGTAATAGACACAGCAAAAGTGAACACTGCTCCTGCTTTAATACCATAATCCTTTCCCCAACATTTAAAAGGGATCAGTAATGTTAGTTGGAAATGTACATTAGCCTCACATGACATATTGTCCCCCACGAATATTATAGTCAGTAACAGCCACTAAAGCAAACCTTCCACAAAAAAAAAAGATTTACTGAAATGTGAGGAAAGAAAAAGCACTCCCGAAAGAAAAATGCATTGTGATGCTATGTAACCTCTTCTAATGTGAGTGGGGTCTTCTCTAACATGGGTGTAACAGGTGTGTGATTCAAACAAATTAACAAATCGTCATTATTTATTTTTGGAGAGATAATTCAAACTGTTTTCTTTACACCATTGTAGATTTCCATCTCATATTCTTTCCCTTCATCAGGTGATGTTATTTCTGATATAGACAGTGTGACCATTTTCTTTTTGTGGCCTATATTTTGCAATGAATTCATGTAGGGTCAGATAATTAGTTCTTGATATTGCTACTGCTACATTTCATTTAGTGCAACCAATGAAGTGTTTTAATGACAAGTGAACAATTTAAAGGACTCTAATAACCAAGTGAAAGATATTAAGGTGTAATTGACTAGTTCTACAATAAATCTTTCCTTTTCAGTTGTAGAAAAAGGTACTTTCTGCTACTGAAATCATCAATGAACATCAATTAATGGTTTTGTTTTCTCCTATATGTTAAAACAAACCATAAGTCAGTGTTAGATGTTCATTTTGTAAGAGGAAAGACAAACAAATAAAAGGGTTATAATAGTGGTGTCAGGCATAATTTTTGGTTAAGGAGCTTGAAGTTACTGCTGCATTAACATGAACACAAAATCTCATTGAAAAGAAATTATGTACTTACCATAATGTTCCATCTGTGTTGTCCATTTTCATTCTTCCTCAACCATTAGGTTTGGATCCAATCCTCAGATCTGACTAAGACAATACTATAGCTCATAGCCAATTAAAACTCTTGAGCTCTTCCTTACCCATAATGCAGCAACCCCTAACATACATCAGATCTTGTTTGATAGACGATATAAATAGCAACTATTTGAATAATGTTCCTAACAAAGGAAACTA
The DNA here is from genome assembly GCF_019279795.1 of Protopterus annectens. NCBI lineage: Eukaryota > Metazoa > Chordata > Ceratodontiformes > Protopteridae > Protopterus > Protopterus annectens. The sequence continues at coordinate 492,806,032 of NC_056729.1, read as the reverse complement.
GTATCTGGAGCTCCATACAAGACACAGTGGTGTCTTAATAGCATTGCCTTCTTCCAGAAGTCTAAGATGACAAAGGTTGGGGGTTGGTGGGTGGGAACTTGAGGAAGAATGAAAATGGACAGCACAGATGGAGTGTTATGGTAAGTACATAACTTCTTTATCTGATGTTGCCAATTTTCATTCATTCCTCAACCACTGAGACAGAGTCCCCAGCTACCTGAAATCCTGGGTGGACTCTAAGGAAGGATGTTTCTGAGCACAGTTGAACCAAAGGCTGATGTTCTCCTTGAGACCAGATCCAATCTGTAATGAGTAATAAAAGTATGAGGATTAGCCCAAGTAGCAGCTGCACATATGTTATCCATTGAATGGTTGGATAAAAATACTGACAAGGTTGCCATAGATCTTGTAGAGTAAGCTTTTAAAGGTTTTGGTAAAAAAATACCTGATTTATTATAGACAAAAGAAGAAATACCTGATTTATTATAGACAAAAGCTATGCAGTCTGTAATCCATCTTTACAATATCACTTTTGTTACAGACTTGCCTGATTTGTTATCTGCAAAGGATATAAATAATTGACCAGATTTTCTAATGTCTTTTGTTCTGTGTAAGTAGAATTGCAGGTATCTATGAACATCTAGTAAATGTAACATGTATTCACCTTTGTTTTCAAATGTTGGGAAGAAAACAGACAAGTAAATGGATTGATTGGTACTAAATTCTGACACCACCTTAAGAAGGAAGGAAGGGTTGCTTCTTAACATCACACTATCCTTATGGAAAATCAAGTAAGGAGTTTTAGAAGATAACTCTTGAAGTTCTGAGATTCTCATGGCAGAGGTAATAGCTTCTAGAAATAAAGTCTTCTAGGTCAAAAATTTAAGATCACATTTCCCACTGGTTCAAAGGGAGAATGGATTAAAGCCTACAGAACAAGGAACAAATCCCATGAAAGCATATAATCTTTATAAGGTGGTCTAAGTAAATAGTACCTCTTAGAAAGGCCTCGCATATTTTAGTATAAGCTAGGGAAGAATTGTTAACTCCTATATGAAAATTAGAGATTGCTGCCAATTAAACTTTAATGGTAGAGGGGCTAGCTCCTGCATTAAAAAATTCTGTCAAAAATTCTAGTACACTTTGCATACGGGCTGAAAAAGGATTGATACTTTTTTGATGGACCCAACAAACAAACCTCATCCACTTACTCTTGTAGATTTTTCTAGTGGAAGCTTTATGGGAAGACAGAAGTATATGATAGACAGGGAACAAAACCATAGGTTGTCTGGCTATTAATGGAAGAGGAGAAACCACACTGTTAGCTTTAGGTTTGAGATATCCAGGTGAAACATATACATTGGGTGAGACAAGAGGTCTGGAATTGGATCCAGAACCCAAGGTGGGTAAATTAAATGAGGTCAAAGAAAGGGGAACCAAATTTATTGAGGTCAGTAAGGTGCAATGAGGATGACTTTGCTGTTCAACTGGAAAGCTTTCAGCAGAAATTGGGGGATCAAGGAAGTTGGAGAATATGCAAAGAGGACATTGGAGGGGCCAGTTGTGGACAATATGTCAGTAGTTTGGTACATCAACAAACAAGGAGGAACCAGATTTTATCCCCTGTGCAGAGAAGCCCTCAGAGTATGGCAGTGGGTGGCCTCATCCCTCAGTGATTCCCCTGGTGGATGAATTATGGCAAAGAAGCTGCTGCACTTGTTGTTTAGGAGAGACACAAACAGATCACAGCAAGGCAGACCCCACTGAAAGTAAATTCCCTCCATCACTTTCTTGTTGAGAGATCACTCACGAGGTAGAAGAATAGGACCTGCTCAATCTGTCTGCTATCATGTTCGACTTCCATAAAATGTGCATTCTTATTAGAAGGTGGTTAGATGAGATCACCCATTGCCACACTCTGAGGACTTCTCTTCACAAGGGATAAGAAACTCTGAGGACTTCTCAACACAAGGGATAAGATCTGGTTTCTCCTTGCTTGTTGATGTGCCAAACTACTGACATATTGTCCATTTGGATTGCAATTTTTCCCAGAGGTAGAGCATCCTGAAAGGCTTGCAATGCTAAAAGCACTACTCTCATCTTTAGAACATTTATATGCAAATTGACCTCTTCAAGGGACCAAGTGCCTTCAACTCTTTTCCCCAGGAGGTACACCCCCACCCAATCTGGGAAGCATCCATAGTCACTATGGCTTTGGGTTGAGGGAGAATGAACAGATGGCCTTGTAAAATCTGGTCTGACCTTATCCACCACCAAAGGTACTTCTTGCATGTCTGTCTGATCCTTATTTGAACTGATATCCTCTGATATAGACTTGACCACTGAGATGCTAGCATCCACTGAAGAATTCTCATATGATATCTTGACAGGGGAACAAGAATTATGACTGCTGACATTGACCCCAAAGCTTGAATAATTAATCAGGCTGAAATTTTGGTGGTGTGAATCATTTTTGTGACCTGGAATCTTAACGTTTGAGCTCTATGTAGGGGGAGTGAGGCTGTCACAGACACTGTATTGAAATGTGTTCCTCAGAATTCCAGTGTTTGTGATGGATGCAACTGAGATTTCTTATAGCTTTGTATGATTGCCAGAAGGGAGCAAGTTTGGAGTACCTGGTCTCTTGCTATTATGAGTAAATACCCGGTCAGAGTAGTAATGAGCCAGTCATCTAAACACAGAAACACTTGGAATCCCACAGTCTCAAGTGAGCTGTCACCACTGACATGCATTTGGTGAACACCCCAGGTGGGTGGCTGTGGTGAGACAAAAGGGCAGAGCTCTGAACTAGAAATGACTGGCTCCCAGCTGGAAGCATAAGAACCTTCTGGACCACCTGTTCAATTTTATGTGATAGTATGCATTTTGAAGGTCTATAGAGCACATCCAGTCATCCTTGCCTAAAAAAACAGGATGGACTGAACTATGACCATCCAAAACTTTGAGGATTGAACTGATTTGTTCAAGTTGCTGAGATCTAAAACTGGTCCCCAGTCCCTTGTTTTCTTTGGCACTAAAAAGAATCTTGAGTAAGTTCCGTATCCTTTCTGGTCTGGTGGGACTTCTTGGATGACTCGTTTTTCTTGCAGCTTTTGTATCTCTAGTGCTTCTGCTTTCCCCTGATTTGGGTGGAACATCAGGCAACTTTTGAGACAATGGAGGTGGAAGGAAAAAGGGAATTATATAACCTCTGGAAATAATTCTCTGCATCCAAGTGTCTTTTGTGATATCTAGCAAGGCTGTCTGGTGCAGAGATAAGAGACACCCAATTGCCTCCAGAGGGGAACAATTGGGCTTTCTTTCAGGAGCACTGGTAAGGTCTTTCAGAGAAGGAATCTCTACACCCTTGGTTTTGCAGACCACATCTGCTGTGTGGATGGGGTCTTCCATTAGAGTTCCCCCTCTCTCTTTCTGGGGGAACCATCTCCATGTGGATCTTGAAAAGGGGCCTGAGATTTTTTGAACCACATCTTCCATCCCCTGTGTTGATTCCTAGAAAAGGTCCTTTGGGGAGTTGAAAAACATACTCCTACAGCAGAGAAAGTCTTTCCTTCCTTTTAGCACCTGGAGAGTGTGCCCTTCACTTTTAGGCCAAACAAGGAAGATCCATCAAAGGCAGCATTGATGAAAGAAGACTTGAAGGGCTCTGAAAAATCACACAAGCTCATCCAGGCATGTCTCCTTATTGAGATGCCTGAACCCGCTACCCTTGGGGTACTCTCAGTTGCATGAGAGATACGCCTCTTGGACAAATTTGTGTTGGAAGAAGGGTTGACACCTGTGAAGCTACTGTAGCTTGAGTCTCTGCACTAGTGGACAGAGAAAGAGTATTACACAATTCCTTAATCAACTCTCTTCATAACCTTGTGAAATATGCCAGGTAATTCAGTGACATATGAGCAAAAGTCACTGAAGCATAGACACACTTCCTGCACCTGTCCAAAGCCCTGGACTCTCTATTAATGGAATGGACAGTGGAACTTTGTTCTGCAAGTTCCTTTTTCATGGCTGCCACCAAGACCATGGCATCTACAGGCACTCTCTTGCTCCAGTGTTTCCTCCTGTCA
>NC_056729.1:492776944-492796944 GCF_019279795.1 Protopterus annectens | reverse complement strand
GAATTTAATTACTGGACAGGCTTCTAACACAACACATTCCTCCACTTTTAAACAAGTTTTTCCAATGCATCAAACATAGTACTACCCTAGTGTGTTTCAAGGTCAGTCTCAATGACTGGATGGGTTTTCATAAACTCACCCCTCAGCCAGCCTGTGCTGCCCTCATTGAAATGTTGTTGAGCACAATTGAAGCATATCAAATCCAAGGATGGCATATCTACCTATGAATCCATGAAATACTCGTAGAGCATTTGTGTGGCATCAAAAAAAGCAAAAGCTAAGCCACTCTCCAAGACAGTTGGCCTGACCAGGAATGTGTGCTGCTATAACAAAATGATAAGGCAAACTGCCCTCTCCCAAAGCCTCTTGACCTCCTCGCACAAGGGGGAGAACTATATTTTCCCCTCTTGTTGATGGGAAGGTCTAAGGGTGGGTACTGCTAAGGTCTAAGAATGAGTACTGGCAAGGTAAAAGGTGCAAATGGTCACATGGCCCAGTAACCTTAGAAATTCTATGATTCTGTGATATAGCATACCACTGCCATACTGTCAGAGTGGATAGCATATCTTCGTTTCCAGAATATTTATGTGCAAACTAGTCACTATCCATGATGTGGGTTGTTATGTGTACTGACACTTCTGGACTTTGAGTACACTGCATGATATTCATACAAAGTATAGTAGAAAGACCACAAAAATGGACACTACCATAAACCCTAAGCCTTTTACAGAGACAGTTGCTGTCACCATTGAAAGAAATAACTGAATCTGAGGCTAAAGAATGGAAATTCTGTTCTAAGGAGGACATGATATGTAACATCCTATGAATGTCAAGGTCTGTGATGGCTCCATCTGGAACTTCATAGCATTCATTGCGATCCCAAGAACTAGAATAATCGGAAAAGAGACTCTTGCTTGAACTAATGACTCTCAAGTTGGATATGCTAGGAGCAATCATCTACCTTAGGGAAAATATTTATTCCCAATAGTTAGTGGTGAGCTATCATTGTATACATGCAGTTGGTGAACAACATGAGGCTGTTATGAGACCAAATGACAGTGCCCAAAACTGAAACAGACTAGTCCCAGCTCAGTAGGCTGAACTTTTATTTTTTTGTTTTGATTTTTGGGAAGCCATTCTGACATCCAGTTTTCTTCTGATAGACACCAAAGAATGGATTATACCATGACCATCCTGAACTTCACTTTGGGCATGAATTGGTTAAGGCCAATGAAATATAGTATAGCCAGAGGTCCTATGTGGTCTTTCTACTCTGTCTGCACCCTGCTGATGTGAGTGTGTTGTCTGGAAGAGGAAACAAAGACAGCCAAGAGCACAGACAGAAGAGGGTAGTATAGCCTCTGGCTATAATGATCCTTATCCATTTGTCCTGTATGATATCCATCCATGGAGGCAAGTGGAGAGGCAGTCAATCCCTGACTGTTTCCAGAGTGCAACTGTCAAGCAATCCCTAAGGGACACTACAACTGACTCCTACAAGGGGGAGGGGGGCTGTCTAATTCCTTGCTCGGCTTTTTAATCTCTGCTTTGCCAGTGGTGACCTTTCTGCAAACCACCTCAATTATGCCAGCCTCAGTCAGAATGCTGGTTGGAGACTTGCTGTTGATTCTTTTTAAAGCATGATTTCTGAGCACACGTTTAAGTCCATGAGAATGTCATTTGAGGAGTGACAAACTTCATGCCAAGAGCTGTGTGTGTTTTTCATTCTTGTTCACTCTTCTCCAGTTCTGTTTTCATCTTTGGATAAAAAGGTCAGTATCAATAAAGAGGGCATTGATGAAGGTCAATTGGAAGTTCTCAGAAAAAACAGACAGGCCTATGAATCATGGTGCCTTTTCTGGCTGACCTCATTACTCCATCAACTGGATTGTGTGCCAGCCACATAATGAAGATCAATACTTTAGAAATGGTTGACAATTTTGACTCTAATTTTATTCATAGATCACAGTGTAACATATATTGCAACAAGTGGGACATTTTAACAGCCAAGTTGCATCAAAAACAGATCATGGGGGATAGTTTAGTTCCCTGAGTAAAAAAGTGGAGAACTCATAAATGCACTTCTCAAAACAATCCACAATCCTAGACTGCTTGTCAGGAGGGCAGACCAATAGACTCTTACCCATAGAGTTTCTCTTTCTCTTGTACTTCCTCTTCATTGGTATAATTAGTGGGAACTATCTGGGGACAGGGAAGAGGAAACTGGTCCAAATAGCTGGTGCCTATCCTGAGAGCAGTTCGCAGCTCTTTTTTTTCTCTGGTGTATTTGTAGGTATCTGAAGACAAGGTTGACGCCAGTGCCAAGTCTAGGGACCGTGCAGTCAGCAAGTGATGTCAAATTAATCTCTTGTCCATCTACACTGACTGCACTGTCAAGGCACCCTTCTCCAAAAGGTCCAGAAGTACTGAGGATATTGGTGCTGAAGAAAGTGATATCAAGCTTCTGACCTCTGGCATTGACCTTAAACTACCCCTTTATGGAGACTTTGATGCAATTAACCATTGGCCTGAGTACTCGCACTCCAATGATAACACCCAAAATGACTTTAATGGCACAGGTGCCATTACTGACATCAGTGTCTTGATACTGAGAAACACTCAGTACTGAGTCCTCCTATGTTAAGGTGACTGGCAAAACAGATACCAACAGCAGTGCCTGCAGTGGGTGTGTAGGTCTCAAGTCTGCCAGTTTCAAAGAGGGCCCAGTGAGGTGGCACTGAGATGGCTTTGAGATGGTACCTTGGAAAGTTTTCTTATGCTGAATGGATGAATGTCTGTGACAGGTAGTCCTAATGGTTGAAGTAAGCACATGTAAATCATATAAGATCACATCTTCTTAGGGAAGCAAATAACCTAACATGACTGAAATCTTGTGATATTCTATAACATTCTCTGAGGGGCAATCATCTAGCCAAATCATTAAAATCTGTATCGACTAATAATGGATATGGTACACTTGCTACTATATCTGCTTTTAAAATGTAAGACATTTTGCTGATATTTCAGATGATTAGTTCATCAGATTCATGTGAGGCATTGTCTTGCCACCACTCCAGTTGCCTATTTTTATACCCATCTGTTCCCCATTATAAAGTAAGGACATGGTTCTGTGGTTCTGAATGGCATGAAACTTAAAGGTAAGTACATTTTTATGTTATGTCTTCCCTACGTCCAGTTCATCCCTAAAGATCAAGACTACAGTGTCTCTCCTCACATACCTTTTCACACTTCCATATGAATTAGATTTCTTCTTTGTGGAACATGTTCCCTTTTATTGTTTCAGCAGCTGCTAACATGTCCTTTGATACCTTCAAGAGTACTGGTATTGTACAAATGTGGGAATCCGCCACTGCAAGGCCACTTCAAGGAATACAAGCTGGCATTTGTTGCATAAGTCTTCTCTTTCCCAAACAGCAGTGTGCCATCTGTGCCCTTACAGAAACCCAGATTATAAGTATTACAAGTACATACCTTGTCCCTGTCTCTAAATGATGCCTGTCAGCATGAAGTAACTTGTAAAAAATGAGCTATAGATTATAATACTGCAAAATTGTGGCATAGGTTTCAGCATGTAAAAGACTGTGTCACCATATAAAATATAACTGTTAAGAAAGAGAGGGGTAACTGAAAGCTATAAGTTTAATATATTTATAGTACTATGACAGCACTATGTGCTCATACATGTGTATGCATATGCATGCTCATATACTCATACACACACACGCGCGCACACACACACACACAATCATGCATGCATGTGTAAACAAACACACACACACACACACACACACACACACACACGCACACACACACACATGCAGGTAAAACACGCACACACATATAAAACACACACAATCATGCATGCATATGTACACAAACAGACACATACACACATACATGTACATAAAACAAACGCATAAACACAAATACAAACACACACGCGCACACACACACACACACACACACACACACACACACACACACACACACACACACACACACACACACACACACACACACAATCATAAAATAAAGCAAACCTGCTCAAAGCAGCATGTGCATATAAAACAAAAAAGAAAAAAGTGTCAAAATGCTGAGTAATCCACAAACTGGCAGATGCCCTATGGATGTAGGGTGAAAGCGCTTAGTCTGTGAATAAACAGTTCTTTTGTTCTCCTTCCTACCAGTTTGTGGATTACTCAGTGTTTTGACACTTTTTTCTTTTTTGTTTTATACACACACAAAATCATGCATGCATGTGTACACAAACACACACACATACTCATACATGTATGTAAAACACATACACACATATATAAAACACGCAAACACACACACAATCATGCATGCTTGTGTACACAAACACACACATACACACATACATGTACGTAAAACACACATTAAGTTTGGCTGCCTTTATTCTCCCCTCCTCTCCTTCTATCTACCACAACATTACATTACACCCCTGGGCCTCACAGATTGCACTCAACACTAATAGTTCACCTTTCACATCACACTTCTTTTCCCTACACTGTTACAGTTTTTGTTTATCTTATCCTCTCTGGTTGTCATATTCTCAACACCCTGTTTTCATTTTTTGTTTAACATTTCTTTCTTTCCCTTGATAACTGCCATCCTTTTGTTCTCATATAGCTTGATTCCCTTTCCAGTACTTTCACCTTCCACTAACTGTTTCTGATCTATTTTACAACATTTCTGTTTGCATGTTCTTCCTTGTCCTTCCCATATAGGTTCATAGGTTCATAGGTAGGTACTAGGCTATATGCCCAAGGGCATTTATAAGCCTAGCCAGAGTGTGTTGGCTTTTGCCACCCCATTGATTAATTAACTGATCCTCTGTCAAGCAGAGCCAATGAAGTGATCCCAGGGGTGTACTTTCTGTTATCCATCCACTCGTCAAGGTTTCTTTTGAAGAGTGTTAGTGAGGGGCTCTGCCTGATGTAATTTGGAATTTTGTTCCAAAGCATGGGGAGTCTCTGTGACAGGAATCTATTCCTCCAGCATGTTCAATTTATTGTTGTGGTGAGGTTTAGCACACTAGAGCACATGGCTTGCAGTGACTTGGATTTCTTTAGGTGGAGCATGTCCATCAATTCTGAGTTGGACATGGCTTTGTAAGTCAGGCAGAGATCACCTCTGAGTAAGCGATATGCCACTGAGTACAGCCGGAGTTTTTTCAGTCGGGCTGCATAGGACATATATTTGAGGCCAGTAATCCTCTTGGTAGGTACTTTTGTGGTCTTGCCAGCTGTTGGAAGTGTCTTGTGAGGTACATCCCAAATGGGGCATTGTACTCTATGATGGGTCTAATGAGTGACGAGTAGAGGGGCACTATAACCTCTTTATTTCTAGATGCGAACCCTTTAGTAATTAGATGGGCCACATAGGAGGATTTCCTAACTACTTTGGCAATATTTTTGTCAAAGGAAAAATTACTATCTACCTGGGTCCCCAGATCTCTTATTAGCTCTTCTGTATTAAGGGAGCTATCACCTATGTGGTAATTCGTGGGTGTTTTGTTTTTCCCAAATGGGATGACTATGCATTTTTTGGCATTAAGCTTGAGGCCATGACTTTGACACCAGGTGTCCGTCTCAGTAAGGCCCTTTTGGTGGATGTCCGTGTCAGCCGGAGAGGCAATTATGGCTCCCAGTTTGCAATCATCGGTGAACTTGGTTAGCCATAGTCCTCCTGTGCTTGCCTGCACTTCTGAGAAGTATATGCCGAACAGTAGGGGTCCCAGGACTGAGCGTTGCGGGACACCACTTGTGACTGGTTTAGAGTTGGACCTGGAGCCCTCTATTCTTACCGTGTGAGTTCTGTCTGTAAGCCAGTTGGCAACCCATCTCGTGATGTAGGGGTTTATGTTCAGGCTGGTGAGTTTTTCTGTAATACCCAAGTGGGGAATAGTGTTGAAAGCCTTGGCGAGGTCAAGGTAGGCTGTGTGAACCACCTTTCCCTCGTCTATGGCCTTGGTGACTGTCTCAAAGAAGTCAACCAGGTTTAGTAGGCATGATCTCCCTTAACAAAGCCGAACTGGGTCGGGTCAAGTGTTTGGAGGTTCCCAATGTCTTTGTTAATGAGTTTCATGATGATGCGCTCCATAGCCTTGCAGACCAGGCTAGTCAGGCTTATGGGTCGATAGTTACCAGGGTCAGTTGTGGCCCCTCCTTTGTGGAGAGGAATACCCGTTGCTGTGCACCATTCTATGGGCACATAGCCTGTGGAGAGGCTGACCAGCATGTTTAGGTGGGGGGTTAGTTCATTCTGTAGTTCATGCAAGACGCAGCCTGGGACACCATCTGGTCCCACTGACGCTGTGTTTTTGGCTTTTGAAAGGGCTGTTTTCACCTGTGCGTCTGTGATTTTTGGGACACTACACTTTTCCGGTATTGTTGTGGGCCCTTTTGGAGGTGAGAGAGGGGTGAAGTTTGCACTGAATCTATCTGCCAGGATGTTGGCAATATCAGTAGGTTCAGTATATTTTGTGCTATTTTGCACTAGTTCAGTGCATATCTGCGAGTTGCCACTTAGATTCTTAACATAGCTAAAGAAGGCTTTGGGGTTATCTTTTGAATCCTTCGCTATTTTTCTTTCAAAGTTAGCCTTGGATGATTTCATGAGGGATCTTACTGATACTGATCAGGGATGTCTTTCCTTCTTGGGATTTGCTTTTTTTCTGAACTAGTTCCCTCCTTCTGTTGTATAACCTGTTTATTGCAGGGGTCCACCAAACTTGTTTCTTTCTCTTAGAGGAGTGAGTCTTGGTTTTGCTAGGGATGGCATGATCCATGCATCCTTGTAGGTGCTCATAGAGTGCATTTGTAAAGGTTTCTGCATCTTGGGCAGCGTTATCCTTCAGCGTGGGGGCTGTGAAACATACCACCTTTGTCTTAAGTAAGGTTAAGTTTGCTTTAGAAAAGTTTTTACTGTGGTTTCCTTAGTTGGGGTGGTGGTGGGGTGTTGACATCCAGAGTGATTAGTTTATGGTCTGATCTAAGCAGTGATGGGTTGACCTCAGGTGTGGAACACCTGTCACCCATGTTGGTGATGACCAGGTCCAATATGTTTTCACCTCTGGTAGGGGAGTTTACCAGCTGATCCAGGGCATTTGAGTTGATGAATTCCAGGAAGCTCTGGGCCTGGGAATTTGTACTCAAATAGTTTTCCCAGTGAATGATAGGGTAATTGAAATTGCCCAATATCAGGGTGTTCAGCAGGACCTTCATGTTTTCCAGTGTCTCCAGAAAGTTGGAGTGGTGGTCCTGGGTCATGGAGGGTGATCTGTAGCAGGCCACAATTTGCATTGTAGATTTACCTGATGTTAGTTGCACATGGATGATCTCAGATGTATCATGCTGCGCCACTAACCTGGAGGTGTAGGTATCCTTGATGAAAATGGATACACCCCCTCCTTTTGTGTTTCGGTCCGGGTTCTGTGGTCGAAACGTGTTGTATGAGCTGTAGCCCGGTGGTGCTGGGGTGCTCTCTGGAACCTTGAACCAGGTTTCAGTTACTGCACAGATGTCGAAGGTCTCCATACTGAGGAGTGCTTCGAGCGCGTGCATTTTGAGATTTAAACTCCTGGCATTGAGTAGCATAACCCTCAGTTTTTTGTTAATTGTGCTGTTTACGGAGGTGGGTTTGACTTTTGAGCCTTGCCTAAAAAAGGCACTATGGGAGCAGTAAGAGCCTTGGCCAGTATTCAAAAGCCTAGGGGTGACAGGTGCAAGCCGTCTCTTGCGAAGCAATGCGGCTTGTCGAGCATGTCATCCCAGGCTGACAGACGCTGGATCCCCTTTGAATGACACCAGAAGCTTAGCCAGTTGTTGAAATTGATCATTTTTTCTTTATACTGAGGTATCATTCTTGATGAGGGCAGGATGCTACTCAGGGTCAGGGTCATACCAGCCTGGGCTGCATGATCAGAGAGCTCTTCCATGTCTCTTTTCATGTAGTCCAGGGAGGTATGTCTCAGGTCATTCACACCACCATGAACAATGACAGAGTCATATTTGTACTTGTTCTGGAGTGACCTGAGTGCTTGTGTTATGTGGTAGATTCTGGCTCCTGACAGGCAGCTAACAGTAACCTTCTGCTTGTCCAGCCTAGTGAGTGGGACGTCAGTGTGCCTGACTATAGAGTCACCTATTACTAGTGTGTTAGGTATGTTATTTCACCTTAAGGGCTGTGATTGTGCAGCACACTGATTTTGTGTTTTATGTGCTGTCTGGTTTGTGACGGGAAGTGCAGGTTGTTTGGGTGTCTACTTTGGAGGTCTCTGATGCTTTTGCAGGGTTTATTTAGAGCGTCCGAGTATGATTTTGTGTATTTATGTGTATTTTTTGCCAGTGCTGTTTTAGTAGATCTGTGTGCAGCTGCAGGTGTGGTACAAGTGTTAACCTTCTCCTCTTGACTGTCTGTTCCAGTCTTGGGTGGAGACAGCTTAGCTTCCAATTTGGCTGTATAATTGCATCTCCTGCATATGTTAGTGTTTTGTGGTAGGAGGAGAGGGTTGTCTGTGTACATGAGGCAGTTGTAACATTGCCTCAGGATACCCAGATTCACCAGCTGGACTGGAGTGCACCTGAAGTTGCCCTTTGGTCATGCCTGAATAGTAGGGTGAGCTGCTTAGTCGCTTGGTTGGTTTGGGGTGAATAAATTGCCTTGCCCTGCTGGGCAATCAGTGTCAGAATATATTAGTGCTTGCTATTAGGTCTGAACAAGTGCTGGGCTGTAAGATGCTTTTTGAGTGCTTAGGTTGAGAGTTAGACTAGTTTCAAGGGAAAAACTGAAGAGGAGACTTAGTGGAGCCGGGAATAATTTAACTGTAGCTAAATGGCACTGCCTGGTGCGCAAAACTGTGCAAACGTATGCAAGTGTTAGATGGCGCACAAAACCCATCCTGCTGCCTCGTACAAGCAAAACATGTTAACAGCTTCCACCCTTTAGATCTTCCTGAATCATTTCATATATGCTGCAACCTACACACCTATTCCTCACTGTTCCCTACTGACATACTGCGGCCTTCTTGCTATACCTGTAGTGGACAAACTTTCCATTATTGTACTGGTGGCTTTGGTCATCTTGGAATGCATGATTTTAAGAGATGTAAGGCTGTGGTGTTGAATTTTTCTGAAATTTGTGTATACTGCCTACTGGTCATGGCAACATCTGATCCTTGGGTTTAATGTTCTAAAATTCTGTGCCTTTTTCTGTAACACTATCTGTAACATGTCACTGCTGGAAACTTTTATGCCCTGGTTTAGTGTTTTTACTTAAGTACACGTTCCTAGACCTGTATTGCCTGAAGTGTATGCTTAATTTAAGAGTCAGAGTAAACTGTTGATAACTGCTATACATTTTCCTTAGGCAACACAATTTTTTTTTTTTTTTTTGTGTACCAAGGATTTAATTACCTTCGCCAATACTCTCTTCAGGACACTAAAGCTACTGCAAACTATTCACTTTTCTAAGCAAACTGCCTTGCCCCACCCCCCACTCCATTAGGCTTGCTAAATGACACTGACAGTGACCTTATCAGGCAGGAATCCTGAAATGGATTGTGATGGCAAATGCAACAGGTGCTCTTTGACCTGTAACAGCAGGAAACCTGAAAACAATAGCACAGCTTAACTTAAACAGCTTTCTCTAATCAACCTTGCGTAGCTGCTGGGTGGACCATGATCCTACTGGACCCCTGCTTCACTTTTTCTTGAACATTCTTCCTACTAACCTGAGAATTTTCTTTCATCAACAACTCTCTTAACTTGATTCTGCTTGTTACAAAGTAGACTTCAGTAACAGGATGCCTACAGAGAACTGAATAAACTTAATCGTTCTCTAGTGAGGTTGTGCTTTTTTCTTGCATTCCTCATTTCCACTTCTTTACTTCCTCGGCATATTTTAAATGCTTTACTCCCGATCTCTCCAATAACTTCTCTTCTTTGGTATCTCTCTTTCCTCCGTAATATTTTCACTGGGCCTTTATAATCGCCTATCTATGTTTAACTTCAAATTGCCTATAAACTCTTCACTTTGGTACTAAACACAGACTTATTTGTTTTCACTATACATATATATCCTTATTTTTTATTATTCAGATATACATTAGAAGTGCCTTACCTATACAACCATATACTATTATCTGTTAGTGATTTAGCTTGCTGTGTTGCACACTTCTACAGATTGCATTTTCTACTGCCATTGATTTAATTAGCAAGGAACAACAGTAGGAAGTAACGTGTATTGGTTAATAAAGTATTTTATTACAGCGAGGATACTTAATCCCTGCAAAATACTTAAGTACATCTGCATTTTTACTAGAGTTGCTTAACTGCCTAACACTACAAGTATGAACATAAGAACTGTGTTGACAACAGCAGACATTTTTATCTAATCTGCTCAGTTGCACAGGTAAACTATACAGCTAATGCATATTTTTTAATCATTTATAATTGCATTCACTACACTCCTTTTTAATTTTTCTTTTTGCCTTTTTCTAGCACATAGTGTTAAAGGTGTCACAACTCTCCCTAGGAAGGAACATTTCCTTATGTCTGACTTGAATCTCCCATCTTCCAGTTCCCAAAATAAAATGCCACTCCCCATCATGCCCTGCCCTTTCCCCTTAGTTGTCTCCCTTTTATTGTCTGGCTACAGTGTGGGTTTGAATAAGTCTCCTCTGTCTATCCTGTCGTCCATTCTGTACACGTTCAACTCATCTAACGTAGTGGTGCTGCGGTAGCATTATCGCCTCACAGCAAGACGTTGTCCCGTTCGATTCTCAGCTAGAGCGTCTTCTGTGGAGATATGCGTGAATGGGCATACCTTCGTTGAAGGTTGTGCGTTAGGGCCGGCAACTCAGCATGCAAAAATCAACTGCCAATCATTAGCGGACCAGAGTTCCGCTGTGACGACCCCTAACCGGGAAAAGCCGAAAGACACAACAACAACAACTTGTCATCTTGGTCAGCCATTTCACCAGTATGTCACCTTATTCTCTAAAGTATCTCCAAAAATGTATGCAATACTCCAGGTGTGATTGCATCAGTGAGTGTTCTTTTCAGGAGCATTATAACATTGGTATGCCTACATTCAGCATTTGCTATGCTATACCATATCCTGTTTACTTCTGTAATGCTTAGCTTGATTTATTCATAGTTTAACTGAATTAGTTCTTTCCTTCTTAATCTCCTAAATTCATTCTTTTAACATAAATGTTCTCCTGGTTTCCTGTACCCAGATGTGAATAATTTCACTGTTTTTGAAACCTTTTAAGTCCACTTTGTTATCTTGTTGTGGTTGTGATCCCTTTGCTGTACTATTCCTGTACCATTCACTGCTCACCACTTTTTGGAATGATCTAATATATACATTCAGCCTACTAACCACCAGTGTTACTATACTTGTTAAAAAATATATTAAACAATGGTGTCCAAGTACTAATTCCTATGGCTAGGAACTGTGTTGAATGCATTCTTTAAATCTAAAGCTACCAAATCTGCTAGGTTTATAGATTCATAGGTTGGTACTAGGCTATCGGTCCTTGGGCCTATACAAGCCTAGCCATAACAATTCCCTGGCTATTTCTTCCCACACTATTTACTTCCCTGGACCCATGTCTAGCAGGGCGACAGACGTGATTCCCAGGGTGAATTTCCTTTCTCCCATCCAATCATCAAGGTTCCTTTTGAAGAGGGCCAAAGAGGCGCGCTGCTTGACATGTATGGGCAATCTACCCCAGAGTCTGGGGAGTCTCTGGGTCAGGAACCTATCCCTCCAGCATGTTTTTTATTGTCATGACAAGGTTTAGATCCCTGGAGCGTGCGGCTCTGAGGGATTGGGATTTCTTTAAGTGTAGCATGTCCAACAGCTCTGGGTTTGACATGGCCTTGTATGTTAAGCAGAGATCACCTCAGAGTAGACAATATGTGACAGAGTAGATCTGGAGTTTTTTAAGGCGGTCAGCATAGGGCATCTGCTTTAGGCCTGTGATTCTTTTAGTGAGGTATTTCTGTGGCCTTTTCAGTTGTTGCAGATGTCTTGAGAGGTACATACCAAATGGAGCATTGTATTCTATAATGGGTCTAATGAGGGATGAGTACAGTGGGACAATGACCTCCTTTTTTCTGGATGAAAAGCCATTAGTGATGAGGTGTGCCACATAGAAGGATTTCCTGACTGTTGTGGTGATGTGGTTATTGAAGATGAGACCACTGTCCACCTGTGTCCCTAAGTCCTTTATCACACTTGGTGTTTAGTGTACTGCCACCTATGTGGTAATTCACAGGCACATGTTTTTTCCCAAAGGGGATAACTATACATTTCTTGGCATTGAGCTTGAGCCCATGGCTCTGGCACCAAGCATCTGTTTCTGTAAGGCCCTTTTGTAGAGTATCCACATCATTTGGGGATTCAGTAATGGCTCCCAGTTTGCAGTCATCTGCGAACTTTGTTAACCAGAGTCCCTTAGTGTTGGCCTGTACTTCAGAGAAGTAGATGCCAAACAAGAGAGGTCCCAGGACTGAACCCTGAGGTACTCCACTTGTCATTTGTCTGGAACTGGATTTGGAGTCAACTACTTTTACAGTGTGGGTTCTGTCAGTAAGCCAGTTGGCAACCCATCGAGTGACGTAGGGATTAATGCCTAGCTTAATAAGTTTATCTATGATTCCAGAGTGGGGGATGGTGTCAAAGGCCTTGGCAAGGTCCAGATAGGCTGTGTGGACTGCCTTACCCACGTCCACGTCTCTGGAGACTGACTCGAAGAAGTCAATCAGGTTCAGGAGACAAGATCGGCCCTTCACAAACCCAAACTGGGTGGGGTCCAGTGTTTGAAGGTTGCCAATGCCTTTGTTTATCAGTTCCATGATAATATGTTCCATGGCCTTGCAGATCAGGCTCGTCAGACTGATGGGGCAGTAGTTCCCGGGATCCAAGGTGGATCCCCCCTTGTGGAGTGGGATAACTGTAGCTGTGCACCACTCAGTGCCTGTCTCCCCTCTAACCAGTTATGAGTGATTTATACAGAATCAGAAGGTTAGCTTGGCATGACTGCCCTCTTATGAACCTGTATAATAGCTATCCAATGTACAAAAAGTATGCCTTCTGGTATACTACTAGTGCCCCACTCACCAATATAACATTCCACGGGTCCTTTCACAATCATTTAAAGATGAGCACTGCGTTGGCCTACCTCGTATCCTCTAACACTAGTTCTGTTTCTAGCAAGTGTTATAAGATTCCCTCCCATCTGTGGAAAAACTTCTGCCAACACTATTAATATCCAAAAGATAGTCTAGCTGGTGCAGCTGCTGGCTGGATCTATAATGAATCCTTGTGATCTTGTTCAATCAAAACCAGATTAACTAACCTTAAAATGTATAAAACATTGGGAGATAACAGCTCAAAACAATGACACTCCCAAGACTGTCAAACACACACAAATCATTTCAGGGGGCAAGCCCTCCCTACCCACAGTGTGGGGGGCAACCTCCCATAACCCCTCAAAACACACACACACACACACACACACACACACACACACACACACACACACACACACACACACCCGATATATATATATATATATATATATATATATATATATATATATATATATGTATATGGCTCTAGGACTGTTGAACGAAACTTCAACAGTCCGAATCCACTATCACTGAACACACTTTAACGAAAGTGCTTTCACTGAAACAGCACTTTTGCTGAAGTGTGTTAAAAAAAAACAAAAAAAATAACATTAAATCTACTTTTACGCAGGGGGGAAACACCCCTGCACCCCCCACACCCCCCCACTTTAATATTCTCACTCCGAGATCGCACTTCAGTGGGGAAAAGAGAATTTTCCCCTATCCGCACCGTAGTACGACCGGTACAACAGACATACTTACATGAAAATGCTGCTTTCGGTGAAAAGCATTTTCATGTAAGTATGCCCGCCCATTAGCGATTTGGTGAAAAGTGCATTTGTGCAAGAGTCCTAGACCCATATATATATATATATATATATATATATATATATATATATATATATGGTTTCACTTTATAATCTCAAAATACTGAAATACCGAAACAGCGCTTTCGCTCAAGTGTGTTAAAAAAAACAACAACAAAAAAAAAACATTAAATCTACTTTTACGCAGGGGGGCAAGCACCCCTGCACCCCCCATGTGGGGGACTATGCCCCCCATACCCCACCTACTTTAATATTCTCACTCTGAGATTGCACTTCAGTGGGGAAAGGGAATTTTCCCTTATCCGCACCATAGTACGACCGGCACAACAGGCATACTTACATGAAAATGCTGCTTCGGTGAAAAGCATTTTCATGTAAGTATGCCCACCCATTAGCAATTTGGTGAAAAGTGCGTTCGTGCAAGAGTCCTAGACCCATCCATATATATATATATATTTCACTTTATAATCTTGAAATACTGAAATATCGAATTTCAATATCTCAAGACCATAAAGTTGAATTTTTAAAATAGCGAAACTTAAGGACCGCGAATCCAGAAATGTCGAAGTCGTGGTTATGGTGTTCCAGTACGTAACGTGGGATGTACTGTGTACCTGATGTACGGTTTGGTGTGTGGATTTGGCTGGAGATTAAGGTAAGTGAATACTTTTTTAAGGGTTTTGAGTAGGTATTTGAGTTTATGTGAGTGTGTTTGGAAGTTTTAGGTGTGGGTTAGGGTAGGTAGGTAAAAGTATGAGTGTTGAAGTGTTAAAAGTGGTGGTGTGTGTATACATGTGATGTGTGTGTGTGTGTGTGTGTGTGTGTGTGTGTGTGTGTGTGTGTGTGTGTGTGTGTGTGTGTGTGCGAGGGGACTGTAGAGTGCGTAGTGGTGAGTTTGCTGTCTTTTTCTGTTTGGTGCGACCTCGGAGTTAGTAGCCTGCTCCCCTGCTTATTTGTAGAGTAGGTTTGTTTATTTGTGTTTTTGTTTTTGTGTGTGTTTTGTTTGTTTGCTGTAGTGTGGGAAGGATGGTGTATGTGTTGTGTGCTGTATGGTGTCTTTACATTCGTGATTTTGAACTTTGCGCTTTTGGGTTTTCGGTATTTTGAAAATTCGGTTTTATAGTCTCGAGATACTGAAATTCGATATTTCAGTATTTCAAGATTATAAAGTGAAACCACACACACACACACACACACACATATATATATATATATATATATATATATATATATATGTATATATATATATATATATATATATATATATATATATATATATATACATATATCTATACACATTCATACATATACATACTATAGATATATAAATATATATATATATATATATATATATATATATATATATAAATATATATATATATATGTATAGGATCATAGGAAGTTACTAGGCTAATGGCCCTAGGACTCTGACAACCCTAGCCAAGTTCTGTTCTACCCTTATTTCTACGATCATCACATTTTGCCCCATTCCAAGAGGGACACAGGTGGAACCCTCAGGGTAAATTTACGGGTACCCATCCAATTGTCCAGATTGCATTTGAAGAGGGCCAGTGAGGTATTCTGTTTGACACAAAGTGGGAGTCTGTTCCAAAGGTGTGGCAACCTCTGGGAGACAAATCTGTCCCTCCAGCAGGTTCTATTAATTTCATATACCAGGTTAAGGTCTTTAGAGCGAGTAACCCGTGTACCATGTGACTTGTGGATATGCAGCATTTCCAATAAAGCAGGGTCAGAGATTGCCTTATATGCAAGGCAGAGATCACCTGTTAGTAGTCTGTATGAAACAGAATAAAGTGGCAGTGATTTCAGACAATCCACATAGAACAGATGCTGAAGACCTTGAATTTTCCTTGTCAGGATCCTTTGTGGTCTCTCCAATTGCTGCAGGTGCTTGGAAAGGTACATACCAAAAGAGCCATTTTACTCAATTATTGGCTTAATGAGGGAAGAGTACAGGGAGGTTATAACTTCTTTTTTTCTGGAGGCAATGCCCTTACTTATGAGAAGAGCAATATAGAATGCCCTTCTTTCCACTGTGGAGACATGGTGATCAAAGGTAAGGTTGCTGTCAACCTGTGTGCCCAAGTCTCTCATTTCACTACTGAGTGTGTACTTAGAGTATTGCTGTTGATGTGGTAGTTAGCAGGAACATTGCTCTTACCAAAAGGGATAATAATACTTTTTTTGCATTGAGTTTAAGGCCATGAGTTGTCACCAATCATTTGTTTATTGGATGTTGACATAATTTGTAAATTCTATGACTGCTCCCAGTTTGCAGTCATCAGCAAACTTTGCCAACCACAGATCTTTAGTTTTTCTTGTACTTCAGAGAAATAGATCCTAAACAGTAGAGGTCCCAGGACTGATCTTGTGGAACATCACTGGTTACAGGTCTGCTGTTGGAGGTGGATTTCCTAGTTTTGACTATATGTGTTCTATCAGTGACCCATCTAATGATATAATGGTCTTTTGGGTTTCTAATACCATGACAGGAATGGACCCCATTTCTAAGTCAAAGTATGATTAAAGTTCATGAAATTAGTATTGTTTCAATCTTTGATGTCAGACTGTAGTGCTATTCGCAGCACCCACAATGTGCCCAGTAATGACTCCTTCTGCAGGTCATATGGAGTTACATGTATTGGTAATATATCTAAATATGACTGTAAATTCTTTTTTATAAGCCCCATTGCTCCTACTACTATTGGAGCTGTCTGAGTATCCTTCTCCAACATTGCTCTTGTTTCTACCTGCAGATCCTGATATTTGATGACTTTGTGTCTCTCTGCACACAAGACACTGTAGTCACTGGGTGTGGCGATTTCAATAATCAATGCTACTCTTGTCTTCTTTTCTTGGACCTCTCACTATATCCAGTTTTCTAGCATCTATCTTTTGAATTGTTGGTAATGGATGATCCCAAGTGATGTAAAGTTCCTCATTTTCTATGATGCTTTGTGGCTTATGTTTCCAGTGTTATTTGGCCACTTCAGTACCATAATTTCTGCAGATGTCCCCAGTGCAACAGTCTTGCCAAATTATTATGCCTTTCAGCATACAGTCCTTCTGCCATTAGTATGTTCCAACCAGCAATGAGGTGCGCAACTGTTTCCAATTCAGTTTTACAAACCCTGTATTTGGCTGTTTCTTCCACATGTTCAATGGACTTTATAAACCAATGTGTTGTCAGACCACTATCTTGGGCTGCCGATATTAACCTTTCATCTCTTGGTTTGAATTCGTCTCTCCATAACCATTCCTGTGTTTGTTCCTGATCAACATGAAGTTCTTCCAGAAGTTTTCTATACTTACAACTATAGTTATGCTTTTTCCACATTTCTTGCCTTCTCATTTGATCCTTCACCTTATATTATTTTTTTTGTTTTTTGGCACATTCAGTTGCTGCTTGATTTTTACCTACTTCTGGTTTGATTTCCATTCCTAGCTTCTGCTAGATTAAGCATAGAAGTCATGTTAGATTTATTCTCCTCATGTTTAAAAACGTTCACTACGTTTGTGTCTTGTAAGGTCAGCAGATATGTGTGGAGTCCCACAATTGCAGATCTGTACATATAATCAATTTCATTGAGGCCCATCCCTCCTTTGGAATGGGGAATATAAAATATTGGTATGGACTGATTTTTATAAATCATTTGGTGAGCATGAAGCATCTTTCTTGTTTTCCTATCTAATCTATCCAACATGTTTTGGGGCTAGTCAGTCACTCCAAAACTGTAAGTTCGGACAGGAAGAGCAAATTGGTTTATAGTTTGGATTTTGTTCTTAGATGTCAGTGCTGTTTTCAGGATTAATTTAAGTCTTCTGAAGTATTCCTTACTATGTTTTATTCACATTTTTTCATATTTTATTGCTGACCCTTCATCAATTCCCAAATATTTATACACTCCTTCTTGCTCAAGTTCTTTTATATCACATTCTTGTCCTAAACTGATATTTTCCTGGTGTTGCAGTTTTCCTGCTTTAAAGACTGCTTTTGCAAATTTAGCAAGACCAAATTGCATTCTTATATCATCTGAAAAAGTTTTGACAGCTGTGTGTTCAGTTCCTCATCTGATGAGCTATGCAGTTTTAAATCATCAACAAAGAGAAGGTGAGAAGTCTTTATACTTTGTTGTTTTCTAGGAGCCAGAGTGTAGCCATGAGCTAAGCTGTTGAGTAAACAGCTTAATGGATTAAGGGCAAGGCAGAATCGTAACAGTGACAGAGAGCCACTCCTTTGAATGCTGTATCCCTGGGATAACAATTTGTCCTTTATCATGGCTTAACTGCAAAGTAGTCTGCCACTGTTTCATGGTCACTGCAATGTAGTCGATCAGTGTGGGGTGTATCTTATACATTTTTAAGCACTCTTTTATCCATGAATGAGGGATACTATCAAATGCTTTTTTGTAGTCAATCCTTGCCATACTTAGATTCTTCCCCTTTTTACAGTTCTCCAATATGACTTTATTTAACAACAAATGATCCTTTGTTCCATATGACCTTCTTTTATTGCCCTTTTGTTCTACTGCCATAATTGAGTTCTCTTCTAAATGACTATATAAACTCTGTCGGCATCAATTCCCATGTATAGTTTATATGTCGCCGTAAGGCAAATTATTGGTCTATAATTTTTAGGGTAGCTTTCAGGTTTTCTCTTAAGTAGGAGCATTGATTTTCCTGTTGTTTGCCAGGTTGATGTCTGCTCTGAGTGTGCATATAAAGAATTTTTTCACATGAAATCTTCATGCAAAGATGTTAATACTTTTAACCAGAAGTTAGGTACTGCATCTAGGCCTGGGGTTTTCCAGTTAGAGGCTTTTCTGTACCTTTAAACCTCTCATTCTTTCTTTTACTTCTTCTATCCATTTTGCATCTTTGTTATGTTTCACAGGATCTTCATAGATACTTCTCCAAAATGTATCAATTTCTTCTTTTTTTTTGGCTGTCTTTCAATTCCTTGTACCTTATTTCCCAGTTCTCTATAAAACCTTTTTGGATCATCAATAAATTGCTTATTTTGCACTTTTCCTTTATATTTATCTTCGGATCTTCTAAGTTTTTCCTCCTCTGCTGAAAATTTTAGTTTGTTATTTGTGATAGTGCATGATAGATCCTGATCTGTTCTAATATTGCGCATTGCTTTTATCACATCTATCTTTGTTAGTATTTTGTTGATCTATTCCCTCTTCTATAGTCTTCTAACAGTGACACTTCTTTCCTTAATTGCTTTATTATTTTCTCTATTCGATATTTCCATGATGGTAGCTAGCTGGGTGAGTTTGTCAATGATGCCTGAGTGGGGGATAGTGTCAAAAGCCTTGGCTAAGTCTAGGTAGGTTGTATGCACAGATTTCCCCTCATCCAGGGCGTTGGAGATTGTCTTGAAGAAGTCCATCAGGTTTAACAGACATGATATCCCATTGACAAATCCAAACTGAGTAGGGTCAAGTGTTTGGAGATTGCCTATATCTTTGTTGATAAGGTCCATGATGATTCACTCCATGGCCTTGCAGTTAAGGCTACTTAGGCTAACAGGTTGATAGTTCCTGGGGTCAGTGGAAGCACCAGCTTTGTGCAAGGGAATAATGGTAGCCATTTTCCATTCAGCTGGGATGAAGCCGGTGCTTGGATTGTGATTGAAAGGAGTACCCAATGATGTTGCAAATTCTTGCTGGAGCCCATGTAGGACACAATCTGGGATGTTATCAGGTCCCACAGACGCTGTGTTTTTGGCCTTAGAGAGGACATTTATGTCCTGCTCTTTAGCAATACAAGGTAGGAGACAGGTGGTAGGGATGTCATGGGGTATGTGTAGTTGGGACAGAGGAGTGAAGTTTTCACAGAACCTACTGGCCAACAGGTTTGCTATGTCCACAGGGTCAGTATATGTGATATTGTTAACTACCAGATCAGCACAAATCTGGGCCTTTTCTTTTAGGTTATGGATGTAACCAAAGAA
>NC_056729.1:492704444-492771944 GCF_019279795.1 Protopterus annectens | reverse complement strand
GGTGCTTATAAAGACTGCTATTATTGTGCTTTCAGCAAGGTTATGTTTCTTCACTGTTTTTAAAAATCTTTTTTTTTTTGATTTACATTTTTGTCACATTTTAAAGCCTTGCAAGAAATGTTAATAATATCATTAAAAACACGAAGAATTATTGTATGATTTTTCTTGTACTTTTGAAGACTGTTTTGTTGTGTGGTTTAAGACATTATTAACATTTCTTGTCTGACATTATGTTTTCAGTTTTTTTTTTTTTTTTTCAAGTTGCCCAGTTTTTATTGCACTTCTGTTTATTGTTTGAGGTGGAAAATAAGGAAAAATAACTTCTGCAGCAGTTTGAGTTTGAGAGCGCAGAATATGTTTTGTTCACAACTCTGAAGAGTCAGGGGCAAAGCCAATAAAGTAATAGGGAGAAAGGACAAATACAGCATTATTCTTATACATATAGTTTGTAGAATAACATATTTTGCATTGGTATGCTTTTATCTGAAGGATATGAAGTCTGTTAGTCTGAAATTCAAATTTCTGTTATCAAACACTTGCCAGAAATCCACTTGTATGAAGGACAGATAAAAATTTGGCACAAAATCAGGAACAGCCAAAATGCATGCTCTGAGGTCTCTATCTCTTAGAGGAATAATCATGCACCAAGACAAAATAATGGAGAGTAAGGAAGGCCCAAAATTAGGGGGCAGATTTTAAATATTTCTCATATGCTTAGAAAGTTGTTAAAATAATTGGTTTTGTATTACTACGTGCTTTCCGAAATGTATGATGTCTGAAATGTGGATGTGTTTCAGTATGTAGTGAGCAAAATCCTCAGTGTTGTGCCAGAATGTTATGAGGAACAGGCCAAAAAATATAAGCAAATATCAGGAACATTCTGGGGAATTAGGGACAGCTGAGAGGAATGCATTTTCAGAACAGATGCCTCAGAAAAAAGATTATTCATCTAACTGGTCACATATTGCTTTGTGCCACAGAATGGTAAGCCACAGTCCAAGGATGTGGAGGTTGATTTCTTTTTGAGATAAGCCTGTACTGGAACTGTACTTCCAGTGAAACCCTTATTCTTTGCTTTAAGACTTCAAAGTACTTGTCATACTTCTCAGCTGCTATAATTTATACCCAGTCTAATCACTTTTTAGCATCAGTGGCTCAACAGGTAGTACACTTGCCTTCTGTACTGGAAAATCAGAAGGCTGTGTGTTCTCTTCCCACCACAGGAGACTGGTTTCTTTATACATTGCTGACACTGCATAAGACGAGTGCTGCACACCTGTGTGTGTCATCATTTGGATGAAATGTTTAACTGCAGCCCCAGTTGATGGTAGCCCAGGTGGATGTAAAAGATCCCGTTACACTTTTCAAAAAGAGTAGGAGGAATTTCCATGGTGTTCTGGCCAAATTTTTCCAAGTCTGAATAAATGGGTTAGTTCATTGAAAAACATCTCCATCGAACAACTCTCCATCAACATGAAACCATCAAAATTCACTTCTGTGAATCGCATAATTTTTCCCAGGGTGAGGAGGTAGCTGGCCAACTCCACAACTTTGCCTTTTTCCCCACTGTAGTGTGATCTAATAGTTGGTATATATAGCTGGAGAAGTTTTGGGGGCTTCGCCCCCCACTTGAGTGGTTTGATTTATTGTGTTGTATGCTCCGTTGTGCTACGGGACAATTATTTCATTACCCTGGGAAAAATTCCATGAATTGTGGAAATAAATTTCGATGGTTTCATATCAATGGAGAGGTATTCGATGGAGATGTCTTTTGATGAACTAATATAGATCCATATAAACACCACTTCAGGTCTCCCCTGCAAAGATGCTGATAGCCTAATGGGACTAACCTAGTCAACAAAAGATAAATAAAAAAGGCATTTTTGACACTCAGATATAGCTTTGTTCTTGTTCAATTTCTTGCCTTTGTGCATACAGTTGGACTTGTATAAGAGTACATAAATTATGAAATAAATGAACTAGGCAAATACAGAGATTCGTTACTATTACTTTTATGGGGCATCTTACCCTTTATTCTGAAAGAAAAAGAAAATTCTCTTTTGGACCCTCTGCATGGTTTTTAAGGACATGTGCTCTGATATTTAATGCTCAGAGGTTGACTGTAATGGTACCTATTATTATATTAACTCACTGCATCTGTTTATTTATATCTACTTTTGACTGTAAATTATTAATTATACTGTGAAGCCATTGGAGAGAAAAGTGATTTAAAATGTGATGTCTGCATGTTTCGTCTTATTTATTCAGACTATGAATTTTGTAAAGCTATATGTCAGTGCTGTGGGCACTGCAACAGAAAACTGAATAGTCTGCAAAACTGGATTTATAAGATGTCTTAGCAGTGATGTGATAATTGGGGTCTACTTCATAACATTGAAATTTCATAACGTTGAATTTCATAACATTAAGACCATAACATTGAAAATTCAAAACACTGAAAACCAAAATATTAAAAACTCAGAACATTGAAAGTGTGCTTCATAACATTGAAAACTACATTGCACAAATAAATAATATCACCTCCACCTACAACACCTAACAAACAAACACACTTTCTACTACATTTCTGCAGGGGGGGCAAACCCCCCTGTACCTCCCACACCCCGCGTAAATTAAATATATCAACTCCAACATCATACTACAGTGGAAAAAAGTTAATTTCCTAACCTCACTGTATCAGATACACTGAGGTTAGGAAATTAACTTTTTTCCACTGTAGTGCGATCTTGGAGTTGGTATATTTAATTTACCGGGCGGGGGTGTTAGTTAGGTGTTGTTATAGGTGGAGAGGATGTTATTTACATATGCATTGTAGTTTTCAATGTTATGAAACACACTTTCAATGTTTTGGATTTTCAATGTTTTGAGATTTAGATGTTTTGGTCTCAGTGTTATGAAATTCAACGTTATGAAATTTCAGTGTTGCAGTTGTTCATTTATGTAATTTAGAAAATGAATACATATAAAATCTGAAACATTTTTCAATGGTTGTGTGATGACATGCACTTTCCCAGGAAAGATTTAATTGTCTGCATTTAGAGTGCTCTATCTGTGCAATTATATTTCTAATTCTTTGTGCAGCTCTATCTACCCTTTATCCCTACATATTTATTTTGTTTCAATGTGGTCTAACTTGTTTTTTTTTCTTAGCACTTTTATTGAATTATCACTTGTGACATAGGCAAATTTACATTTATACCAATGGCGGCTGGTGACTTCAAATCAAAGGGGGGCTGCAGGAGACAGCTGAATGGGTGGGGCCAATGGGAAGGGGTGTGATCAACTAGAAAGGGGAGGGACTATGCTCAAAACCACAAAAACTAACCAAATACGCTGCCCTGGGTGCCAAACCGTCATTAGGAGAGTCCAATCAAGACAAAATGAAGTGTAGAAGAATAAAAATGTTTCAATGCATTGGCTGCATGATAGCTTACTTAATATCTAGATGGAAACAAAAAGGTTGTGAGGCATGAAAAAATAAATTACTTTTTAAATACATTACTGGAATGCCAGTCAAAATCAAGTATAAGAAAAACAAGTAGCACTCAACTCAAACCACTTATTGCACTGCAGTTCTAATTATAATTTATATTCAGCTTTATTAAAGTACCAAGTAACACGCTGAAAGTAGAAATCTCTGTGATGCCCCCACTTGTAAAAATGTTTCTTATCCAAAAAAAGACTTGCTGCCTGACAACTATCTACTTGTTTCATGGGGAAAACATGATCAAAGTATAAAATGAAACGCAAACAAGAAACAAGCTCAAGATACATTGCTTAAAGGATTACTGTACAGGTTATGGACCACACGATTGGCATTCTGTTTAGTTTACGGGTAAAGCCTGCAGAGATGACTGGAAGTCTGCAACAAGTGTAATGAGCTTCTTAAAATAATGTAATCCTGTCCTTTATTACAAATATTGTCATATGCATTTCAATACCCATGGCTTATACATTATTTAGTTAAGTATTCTCTACATGGCAACAACAGAAAGGCTTTCAATGTTGGCAATTCTTTAACTGTTTGCTTATTAAAGCTTACTTGCATCTTACAATCTCGATGGTCATTAAAGTATTGCTACTTAAACACAGAGCAACAGGCACTTTCTGAGTAATAATAAACATAAATCAACAGTATAAAAATATGACAAACCCGAACATTCTGCAAAATCAAGGACAGAATAAAAGTAGTACTTGTGTCTACCTAGGATGGGGGGATACTCTGCACATTTACACTGCATAACTGCTCCTTGCCTTGCTTGGAAACATCCAGAGTCACACTACATGAGGCAGTGGGGTGCAACAAGTATGTCACAATTTGAAATGTCTCTGGCTGACTGTGATGGCCCTGACACATTTGTCATACCTCTCAACCTCAGAGCAAGAAATCTGGACAAAGCCATACATAGAAGTGGGACAAGGCCCAAAAATAAGGACAATTTTAAATATTGCTCTTATGAACTTAGAAAGGTAATAGAGTAGTAGGTCTTGCATTAGTATGAATTTCTGAAGGGTATGAAATCTGAAACACAAATGTCTGTCATTATTTTCTAACTTCAGTCTTTAATAATTTGCTACTAATTTGCCAAAAAAACACAATTTTATGAAAAATGGACCAAAATGTGATGCAAAAATATAAAATAGCCACACAATACAGCTGGGAACCTGTCAAAGAAGGGACACCTTTTTAATATTAATACTGCTAACATGAGCAGCTGACAAAATAAAAGAATCTGCATGCATTTCTGAAATAAAAGTAATAACTCTGATTATTACAGTTATTTCTTAATTGTAAACCCTCCACGTTTTCTTCCAAAATTGCCATTTTGCGGCAGGATTGTTAGGGGAAGAGCAACATTTTGAGCCAAAATCGGGGACAGTTCAGAGGCTTGGATATGCCTAATTCTTTAAAGCAATTTATTTGCACATACCTCTCAACCTGTTAATGCAGGAAATCTGGACAAGGCCAAATATACTTATAAACAGTACAAAAAAATTGTTGTATAAACTGAGACAGTTGATAGAATAACAGGTCTTGCTTTAGCATGCATTTTTCTGAAAGTTATGAAGTCTGAAACTCAGTGTCTGTCATAATTTAGTGTCTTAATTCCTAAATTATTTGCCAGAAAACCACACATTTAATGAGGAACAAACCAAAAATAAGAAGCAAAAATCTATTAATTCTGTGAAAATCTGGACAGTTGAGAGGTATAGTTCAGCCGGGGCTGTCTTTGAGTTTGCCGCCCTTCCTCCTCACAAAATCGTGGTCGAATGAAGCCTCCCCCCTTCAGCTATTCCAATGAACCATTACTTGGCTATTTCATCCCATTTACCATAAAAACTAATGTGAATACTGCTTTACTTCTACAATGATTTGGACTTCATTTGAAAGTTTTATTTTGCATTTTACAGCACAAACACTAAGACATTTGCTAAACAAAGCAATGCAATCTCACAATGAAAACAGACTTGGCATTAAAACTTCTCTGCACTTGAAACTCACATTCATTGAAACAGCATTGAAACCCACATTCAAAGAAAATACATTTTGCCAGTGACAGATAAAGATTAACTTTGGGCTGTTTTCAAATCATAGGCCCCTTGCACATGAAACATACACGTGGTCTTTGATACACCTTTCTGATTTTATTAAATTATATTCCTTGTACAATATAGTACAGCTGTAGAGGGCGTTTTAAATTTGTTTTGAACATTTTTCCAGTAAACAATGAAACAAAATGCATGCACCAATAATGACAAAACTGCCCAATTCAAAACATTTTTCCAGTAAACAATGAAAAAAATGCATGCACCAATAACGACAAAACTGCCCAATTCAGAACATTTCAATCATAAAAGTCTACGTAAACTTCTACAGTCCACCAGTATCACTAAATATGCACAATCTCTGAAAAAGTAAAAGTCATCTAAATAATTCCACATTAAAGAAATCTGTAACTAATGAAGAGGTTGCTGCTAGCAAACAACTTTTTATGCCATTGTTTCATCTACAAATAAAGTGTCTGCTACCCTTGAGGAATAAATTGCCTATGTTTCATTAAAAAATGATAAGCCTGACAACAACTATCTACTTGTTTCATGGGGAAAAAATGATCAAAGTATCAGTAAATTTGCACAATCTCTGAAGAAGTAAAAGTCATCTAATAATTGCAATAGAGAATGGATGGCAAACTGATAACAGGTTCAGAGTTACTAGGTATCTTCAACAAAAGGGATTGCAGCATCCACCCCCTTTACAATACAGTACAGTAATACATTTACCTACTGCGGGAGTAGAACCCACAGCCTTCTGCATCAAAAGCAAGTACACTACTGGTTGTGCTATTAACAATGCCAGCAGACCCAGCATAAGCATCACTAAACTTTTGTTCCCCTGCAGCTCTCAGCTTTTTGTAAAATCTACTTGACACTCAGCTGTATCTCTGAACTTTGCAGCACAAGAAATCTGGAAAAAGCCAAAATTTAGGGGGGGGGGGGCAAAAGACCAAAAAACAGGGACACATTTTAAATATTGCTTGTATAGTGTTGGAAAGTTGCTAGAATAAAATGCTGTGTTACCACCATACATTTCACTGCCAAGCATTGAACCCAGGACCCTGTGCAAAACAGTCACAGCAACATACCACTATGCCAAAAAATCACCTATTTTATGAGAGGAAGACTGAAACTTAAATGGTTACATTCAGTAAATTCAGTTCTCACCATAGCTGTCAACATCTTAGCACAAAACACCTGAACAAACCCAATAATGGGGGAATACAGCCCCCAAACATATTCAGTGAGTTCAGTTATCACCATAGCTCTCAGCCTTGGCACAAAAAACCTGGACGAAGCCAATAGTGGGGGAATACAGTCCCAACAATAGGGACAAATTTCAAATATCCATCTTATAAACTTAGAACCTTGCTATAATAATAGGTTTTGTGTTACCATGTACTTTCTGAAGAATATGAAGTCTGAAATTCCAATGTTTGTCACTTTTATTTATTTAACATTTGTTAACCAGGGAAGTCTGACTTGGAACAAACTGCAATTTTTGGTAGAGGAAGAAACACTCCAGACATGTCTTTGTAAGATGAGAGGACACCAGAGCAAACCCACACAAACACAGGAAGGACATGCAAACTCCATATAGAAGGCACCTCAGCCAAGAATCAAACCAGGCAACCTGTAGCTGTTAGGCAACAATGGTACCACTGCATCACTGCACAACTAGCTGTGCTGAGAAACAAATATATAGAAACCACAGATTTTATGAGGAACAGAAGAAATATGAGGCAAAAATCTGCATTTTTTTTTTACAAATGGTGGTGGGTAGGGAATTCAGACTCTTGCCATTTGGTTCAAGCCTTATTCTCTACCCACCACCATGTAGTGACTGGGGCATTTTACACACACACACACACACACACACACACACACACACACACACACACACACACACACACACACACCTACCTTCATCGTTTGTTGTATCCTGCACCATCATTGCCACGCCCGAGGAGCTGTTATCCCGCGAGAGAACCTAAGGCTTGTTCTTGCTGTCCTGCGAGACCACCCTGCCTACGGGCGTTGCAGTCCAATCCCCTTCCAGTCTATGCAGTTAGAATTACTGCATAGACTGCTGGGTAAATGTAGATGCACATTTTGTAGTCTGGACTGCTGGTGGAGACAGTCTGGATTCTGTGTGCATGCTCCAGACTGGTTCACCAGCAGTCCGAGTATCGGAAAAACCGCGAGTGCGCATGTGCGATGTTCCAGGACTTGCGGTTTATTTTATTATTTTCTTTTTGTTATTTTTATTTTATATTTTGTTTAATTTTCTTATTTTACAGCTGGGAGGGCTGCAGTCCTACAGTCTAATAGCACGGGCCGCCCCTGATTTATACAAAAGTAATCAAACATTAACAAACATTGTACTTCACATATATTGTTGCATAGCATATAATCTAAGCAACGTTACCTAAACAATTCAATTCTTGCCTCTTTTTTTAAAACAAGAAACATCTTTATTAAACCATCACTTATGACATAAGCCAATCATACATTTATATAGGTTCATAGGTAGGTACTAGGCTATTGGCCCTAGGGCCTATATAAGCCTAGCCAAATGGTACTCTGGCTTTTGCCACCTAAGAAAATTATTTTCCTGTGCCCCTGTCAAGCAGAGCCACAGAAGTGATTCCTGGGGTGAATTTCCTATCTCCCATCCAATCATCAAGATTTTTCTTGAAGACTGCTAATGAGGAGCTTTGTTTGATATAGATAGGTAGCTTGTTCCAGAGTATGGGAAGTCTCTGGGACAGGAATCTATCCCTCCAGCATGTTTTGTTTACTGTGGTGACAAGGTTTAGGACCATATAGCTTGTAGCTCGGAGGGATTGAGATTTCTTTAAGTGGAGCATGTCCAACAGCTCTGGGTTTGACATAGCTTTGTATGTTAGGCAGAGACCGTCTCTGAGTAGGCAATATGCGACACAGTAAAGCTGGAGTTTTTTGAGACTGTCTGCATAGGGCATCTGTTTGAAGCCAGTAATCCTCTTTGTGAGGTATTTCTGCAACCTTTCCAGTTGTTGTAGATGTCTTGTGAGGTACATACCAAAAAGGGCGTTGTACTCTATAATGGGTCTAATGAGTGATGAGTAGAGGGGAACAATGACCTCTTTTTTCCTGGATGAGAAATCTTTTGTGATGAGGTGTGCCACTTAGAAGGATTTCCTGACTACTGTGGCGATGTGATTATCAAAGGAGAGACTACTGTCCACCTGTGTTCCAAGGTCTCTTATCACACTTTCAGTGTTAAGTAGACTACCACCTATGTGGTAGTTCATGGGTACAGAGTTTTTGCCAAAAGGGATGACAATACACTTTTTGGCATTGAGCTTGAGGCCATGGCTTTGACACCAGGCATCTGTCTCAGTGAGACCCTTTTGTAGGATGTCCACATGGTTAGGAGTTTTGATTATGGCTCCTAGTTTACAGTCATCTGCGAACTTTGTTAGCCAAAGACCTTCTGTGTTAGCCTGTACTTCAGAGAAGTAGATACCAAACAGGAGAGGACCCAGGACTGAACCCTGTGGTACTCCACTTGTCACTGGTCTGAAGTAGGATTTAGAGTCTGCTACTTTCACAGTGTGGGTTCTGTCAGTGAGCCAGTTGGCAACTGATCTTGTGACATAGGGATTTATACCTAGTTTAGTGAGTTTATCTAAACCTGGTTGACTTCTTCGAGACAGTCACCAAGGCCATAGACGAGGGAAAGGTGGTTCACACAGCCTGCCTTGATCTCGCCAAGGCGTTCAACACCATTCCTCACTCAGGTATTATAGAAAAACTCACCAGCCTGAATATAAACCCCTACGTCACAAGATGGGTTGCCAACAGGCTTACAGATAGAGCTCACATGGTAAGAATAGCGGGCTCCAGGTCTGACTCTAAACCAGTCACAAGTGGTGTCCCGCAAGGCTCGGTTCTGGGACCCCTACTGTTCGGCATATATTTCTCAGAAGTACAGGCAAACACAGGAGGACTATGGCTAACCAAGTTCGCCAATGACTGCAAACTGGGAGCCATAATTGACTCTCCGGCTGACACGGACATCCTTCAAAAAGGCCTTACTGAGACAGACACCTGGTGTCAAAGTCATGGCCTCAAGCTAAATGCCAAAAAATGCATAGTCATCCTGTTTGGGAAAAACAAAACACCCATGAATTACCATGTAGGTGTCAGCCCCCTTAATACAGAAGAGGTAATAAGAGATCTGGGGACCCCGCTAGATAGTAATCTCTCCTTTTACAATCATATTGCTAAGGTAGTTAGGAAATCCTTCTATGTGGCCCATCTAATTACTAAGGGGCTCGCATCTAGAAATAAAGAGGTTATAGTGTCCCTCTACTTGTCACTCATCAGACCCATCATAGAGTACAATGCCCCATTTGGGATGTACCTCACAAGACACTTCCAACAGCTGAAAAGACCACAAAAGCACCTCACCAAGAGGATTACTGGCCTCAAACATATGTCCTATGCAGCCCGACTGAAAAAACTCCATCTGTACTCAGTGGCATATCGCTTACTCAGAGGTGATCTCTGCCTGACTTACAAAGCCATGTCCAACTTCGAATTGATGGACATGCTCCACCTAAAGAAATCCAAGTCACTGTGAGCCACACGCTCTAGTGAGCTAAACCTTACCACAACAATAAATAGAACATGCTGGAGGGATAGATTTCTGTCACAGAGACTCCCCATGCTTTGGAACAAAATTCCTAACTACATTAGGCAGAGCCCTTCACTAACACTCTTCAAGAGAAGCCTTGATGAGTGGATGGGTAACAGAAAATGCACCCCTGGGATCACTTCATTGGCTCTGCTTGACAGAGGCTCAGTTAATTAATCAATGGGGCAGCGAAAGCCGACACACTCTGGCTAGGCTTAAAAATACCCTCGGGCAGATAGCCTAGTACCTACCTATGAACCTAATTCCAGAGTGGGGGATGGTGTTGAAAGCCTTGGCGAGATCTAAATAGGCTGTGTGAACCACCTTACCCTCATCTGCAGCTTTTGTGACCGCTTCAAAGAAGTCTATCAGGTTTAGTAGACATGATCTGCCTTTTACAAACCTGAACTGGGTAGGGTCCAGAGTTTGGAGATTACCAATGTCATTGTTTATAAGTTTCATGATGATACATTCCATAGCCTTGCAGACCAGGCTCGTCAGGCTAATGAGTAATGAGGCGGTAGTTCCCAAGGTTCATGGTGGCTCCCCCTTTGTGGAGTGGGATAACCGTTGCTGTGCGCCATTCAGTGGGCACAAAGCCTGAGGTGAGACTACGACTGAACATGGTACTTAGGTGGGGTGCCAGTTCATTCTGTAGTTCATGTAGACTGCAGGCTGGGATGTTGTCAGGTCCCATGGATGCTGTGTTCTTGGCTTTGGAGAGTGTGTTTTTTTTACCTGTGCAGCTGTGATTACAGGAACTTTGCATTCTTCTGGTATAGAGATGGGCCCTTTAGGGGGTGAGAGAGGGGTAAAATTAGCACTGAACCTGTCTGCCAGGATGTTGGTAATATCAATTGGTTCTGTATATTTAGTGTCATTGTGCTGTAAATCAGAGCAGATCTGAGCGTTGACATTGAGATTCTTGACATAGCTATAGACTGCTTTGTGGATGTCTTTAGAATCAGTGTCGATTTTGTTTTCATAACTAGCTTTGGAGGATTTTATGAGGGATCTCAGCTTCTTACTGAGGCTGATCACGGAGTTCCTCCAATCATGGGATTTTACTCTTTTTTGCAACAATTTCTTTCTTTGGTTGTAGAGTTTGTTTATGGCAGGGGCACACCAGATTGGCTTCTTTTTTCTGGAGGATAGCATCTTGGATCTGTTAGGGATTGCACGATCCATGCACTTATGTAAGTGCTTATAAAGTGCATTTGTATAGGATTCAGCAGTCATACCTCTATTGTCCATCAGCATGGGTATCATGAAGTTTGCCACTTCTGTCTTAAGAAGCATGAAGTTGGCTTTCGAGCACTTTTTATGGTGGTTTCACTAATGGGGGTGGGGGTGGGGTGTGGATGTCTAGATTGATCCGCTTGTGGTCAGATCTGACCAACGAGGGATTGACCTCTGGTGTTGAACACCGGTTGCCCATGTTGGTAATGACCAGGTCTAGGATATTGCTGCCTCTGGTGGGGGTGTGGATAAGTTGATCCAAGGCATTGGAATTTATGAATTTCAGAAAACGTTGAGCACAAGAGTTGATACATGAGTAGTTTTCTCAGTTAATGGTGGGGTAGTTGAAATCGCCCTTTATTAGGGTGCTAGTTTGTACCCTAATATTTTCCAGTGTATCAAGAAATGAGGAGTGGGAATCCTGGGACATGGTGTGGGATCTGTATCAAGCTACAATTTGGATTGCGGTCTTGCCCAGAGTTAGTTGCACTTGGATAATCTCAGATGCATTATGCTGAGCAACTAGCCTGGAGGTGTGGATATCCTTAATGAATATGGACACGCCTCCGCCTTTAATGTTTCGGTCCAGGTTAGGTGGCCGAAAGGTGTGGTATGAATTATAGCCTGGTAATGCAGGGGTGCTCTCTGGAGCCTTGAACCAGGTCTCTGTCACTGTACAGATGATGAAAACAAACCACACCGACACAATCCTAGTTGCAAGCATTTTACATCACAAATCATACTGACACACTACTGATACACTCCCAGTTGCAAATATTATATATCACTTATAATCTACCCAATCACTATCCAGCAAACATTACATAGCTCATTAAGTCCTGCCTTCTTTTAAACCTCATCCCTCCTCTGTATGTATTGTTCCCACAATTCCTATTTTTTCCTATGTAGTTTGCTCATACTCTTTTCTAAACATTCCAGTTCTTTTATATAACTTGTTTATTGCCTAAGAAAAGTTTTAAGATTTTTAAGATCTTGTTGCTCATATTTTTTTCATATATTTTTATTATCTAAGGCAAGGGTATTGTTTAGCTCTGTAGGTTCTCCAGTTGTGGCATCCATCTAATAGACATACTACTTTACACAGACATTAGCACTGGGGTATTTCTATGATTTGTATTGACTGCTGATGGCAGACTACCTTGCTAGGATGAACATTGTATTGAACTGCCTAAATCTGCCTGCCATCTCTGGGAACTGTGGTGTGTGTGTGTGTGTGTGTGTGTGTGTGTGTGTGTGTGTGTGTGTGTGTGTGTGTGTGTGTGTGTGTGTGTGTGTGTGTGTGTGTGTGTGTGTGTGTGTGTGTGTGTGTGTGTGTGTGTGTGTGTGTGTGTGTGTGTGTGTTTTCAAACTAAAAACAGCATATGATAAGGATTTGCAATTTCTGACTGAAGTACTGAGGCCGCTGTATAATTTATTGTGCTACCAGAAATACTCAATCTTTAGAAGTACTGCAGCTTGCATGTTGCATCCCAGCTGTAAAGTACAACATATATGGTATGCTCTAAGTACAACATATATGGTATGCTCTAAGTACAACATATATGGTATGCTCTGAGTACAACATATATGGTATGCTCTCAGGCTTTTGGTCAGAAATTGACCCACTGAGGCTCTACTTACACAACTATTACAGTCACTGTTTTTTCTTTGCAGGTCAAGTACTGTAGTACAAAATATAGAAATCAAATTATTTCACTTTTGCCACAAGCTAATTCTTCCATCACCCTTTCTTATAGTAAGTCCAGTTCATGGAAAACAGGTCTCAATGAATGATGCAAAAACATACATTCCAGTGAAACTGTGTATTTCTCAGACTTTGGAAACGGTTAATGCAGTGGATAGTTCAGAATGAAAGGTTAGATTAGCAGTAATTCTGTTGCTACTGCATCGCACATCAACCAGGTTCAACAGTGGCTTCATTTGTAATTTTGTATGAAACTTCTGTGCAGTCACTGTTAATGCATCTTAGCTTGTATCACATAATTCTTTTTTTTTTTGGGGGGGGGGGTTGTAAATGTCTTTTAAAAACTGCCCTTCTTAGACACCAAGTGTCCATCTTGCCCTCTGGCCTCCCACCCTTCAACAGCTTCAAGCACCTTTGAACTCAAAAGAATTTACAATCAAACAACACACTGTATAACTGCTACAGGAAAAAGTTTCCCTGGTGGAAATATCTATTAATTAGCAAACCTCAGCAAAACTAATGAAATTTATTTTATTTTTATGTTTGTTGACCAAATAGATGGACTAGTCCAAGGATCTAGGACATATGGTAAAGGCACAGTATGTAACAAACTTGTAAATGTCACTACATACAGCAATTCATTAATAGACTATATATATTTATAAGCATATAAACATATTAATATAAACATATTAGATTTCAGATCACAGTAATAGTACAGAACATGTTTCCTTAGTTTGTCAGTCAACAGTGCAGAAGATATGAAACAGTGAAAGCAGACATAAATCACATTCCAGATATGACAGTGAATGACTCAGCAATGGACTGCAGGTCAGCAGTACAGCCAATACAAATGCAGCTGAGAAGTTCATAGATTCATAGGTAAGTACTAGGCTAGCTGCCCTTGCAGGACATTTTAAGCCTAGCCATTTTCCCTTCTTGTGTTTGAAATAACCTATCCCATTTGGTTATAGATTGGCCTTACCCATCCCATGGTTGATAATTAAATATTGCCCCTAATGACAATAACTGGGATTATGAGATATATATTTGAGGGGACCCATGCATGGGATAAAGCTTTAGGAGCTGCTTCTGTCCATTTGTAGTACAGGGAACAGTTGTGAGGTAAATTTTCTGATTCCCATCCACAGATCTAAGTTGTGCTTGAAAATGGACAGGAATGAACTTTGTTTTGTGGATGTGGAGTCTGTTCCATAGCAGTGGTATCCTCTGTGAAATATACCGGTCCCTCCAAACCGTTCTGTTGATGTTGCAGAAGATGTTTAGATCCCTAGACCGAATATTTCTGATGCCATTTGAGTGTTGATGTGCAGTAAATCCATCAGTAATGGGTCAAAGGATGCCTTTATGCCAGACACAGGCCTCCTCTTAGCAGTCTGTAGGATACCAAGTATAGTGACAGGTATATACTAGCGGCATATCAAATATTGACATGTCAGACTGATATTGATATAATTAGATGCCATGCTAGTAGCATAGCAAATATTGTGTAACTTGATACTCCTTACAAATCGGAACCATGTTACAATACGTGTTAGTATCCTATTATCACCAAAGTAGCTTTGTCACAGTTATTTTAATATATATATATGTGTGTATTAGCTTAACAAATTGAAGATCATGGCATATGTGAAGTTAATATAACAGAAAACACTTTTAGAGTTAAGACAAACAGATGTGGGGAGATGTTTTTAATGTACTGTATGTGTTAAGTGGGTAAGCCGACTGGACAAAGCATCATCTAGGAGTACTGTCTGGTTAAGTGACTAACACAAATTCACACACTCAGCTAATGGAGATGTAAGGAATCAAACCCTGCACTTACCTCTGAATGCATGCTTCTTACCAGCTCACAGTCTTAAAACTTAATTAGCTTATGTACTTTGTCAAATGGGCTTTTTTAGCTTTTTCTTAAACCCTGACAGGTTATTGATTGCTTTTAGTTCATTTGGAATTTTATTCCATGAAGTTGGAGTGGTTTTGCAGAAGGTAATTTTTGTACAAGGTCATGTAAAGTTACGTCTTACCAAATATATGGCATGTGATGACCTCACAGATCATAGTTTATATCATATAACATAACCGT
The DNA here is from genome assembly GCF_019279795.1 of Protopterus annectens. Classification (NCBI taxonomy): domain Eukaryota; kingdom Metazoa; phylum Chordata; order Ceratodontiformes; family Protopteridae; genus Protopterus; species Protopterus annectens. The sequence continues at coordinate 492,756,632 of NC_056729.1, read as the reverse complement.
ATTCTTTAAAGGGGGGAATGGGGGGGGCAACATTTTAAGCAAGTAATTTGAAAGTCAGTTTATGTAGTAGAAAGGTAGCAGTGACAGTGCTAGGTAACCACTAGGCCTTATTTAATGTTAAACAGTGATGTTCAGCAGGCTTGATAAATGAATAAACCTCAGAATTTTGTTTCCAGTATTCTGTGATGAACTTGTATTGTGTGCACAAGGAAGGACTGCAATAGGCAAGTCATGTAGTACTCCATATTGCAGAACATTAATTACAATTGCTTTTTTGCAGCAGTAGTGAGCAAGATTGCTACTTTCTAGGATATCCTTAATTGGTTTAAGACTTTGTGAGACTGGAGCACAACATCTAGACTGAAAGTGCAAATGGAAGATTCTAAGATGGCTGCACTCACGAGGGCAGGTTGATTACAGCTCTCCCACTGTGAAAAACAAAACAGAAGTAAAGGAACCAGTAGAAGCTGACAACATGGGTAAAATTCAGCTACCAACTAGTCACTATACTGCCTGGATTTCTGCAAAGATGAAATCTGAAGACTGTAAGAGGAAATCAACCAGAAAAGTAGAGGAAAACTCTAGAGGAGAAGAGTCATAGGAAGAAGACTTCCAGTAATCTAGAAAAAATCCCAAATCAAATGCATTCAGAGGTGCTTAGAATATGTGATGAAGTGGTGGAAATGCATGAAGTCAAGTAGCAAAATACTGGAAAGAAATGACGAACCTTTAAGCAGCTATTTAGATGAACTGATAAAATTACTGAATTTAGGGGCTAAAATTAAGGAAAGACTAGCTGAATATGAGACTTTTGAAGAAGATCTGTAGACTAGAGTTAGAAGATAGAGCATATAAAGAAAACCTAAGATTTTTACTAAACCAAAGAATCTGGAAGGAATTGACTGCAATAATTTTATGAAAGTACAAATAATCAGCTGTACTGGTATTTCACAGCAGGGTTTGTTAATTTAAAGGGCATACCACGTGTATGCTCCAAATTTGGTCACAAGAAGGAAACTAAGACCCAAGACCCATAGCAGTAAAGATGTAGTCATAACAACAAAAATAGCTGCTCCTGAAAAAAATGTGGCAGAAGGGAAAGTATTAACAAATTGGGCACTAGAGTGTTTGTGGAAAATGATTATTCACTGTACACCTAGAAAAAGAGAAGGAAGTTTATCCCTGCAATCAGATCCAGATCACTGTCAAATGGGGCCCTAGGCAGGTACTGGATATCATTCCAGTGTCCCATTACTTCACAATTTTTCCAAAGTTACCATAAACACTGTTCAAACCCGTCAGTTGATCTTTTAAACTATGTTATTGCAATTCTAGCTAGGTCCTGTTTTATGAATCTAGTAAACTTCTTAAACAGAATAACACAAATCATGGACAGAGGTCTGTCCATACAGCATATCTTGACCTCATCTAAGCATTTGATACCATATCACAGGCTAACATAATTTACAAGTTAAATGTGCTCCAATTTGATCCAAATGTAGTTAGGTGAATAAAAAATTTGGCCGAGGGATAGAACCCATACTGTGGGAGTGGCAGGCGCATCCTCAGAGAGCATAAAGGTAACCGGTACAGTCTCTCAGGGAACCATACAAGGACCTGTAGTATTCAGCATACTTTTCTGATCTCCAAATCAAATATTGGAATCTCAGGTTATCTAAGTTTGCAAATGATCAAAGTGTGATAAGTGGATGTCATCCTTAAATCACCTTCTGATGAGCAAAAATACAACTTGAACTTACAAATGTTAATAGCTGTTGCACAGAAAATGGACTAAAACTAAATGCTAAAAAGTGAATATTATTGCATTTGGTAAACAATCTCTCAACCCAGCTTATAGTAAAGACAATATCCCACTCCAAAATGAAGATGTTGTGAGTGGCCTTAGAGCATGGGCATGGGTAGATAATCCCCCCTCCTTTGATCATCATGTTGCAACACTGGTTAGGAAATCTTTCTATTTGCCACAGCTGATCATGAAGGGTACCTCCTCTAGGTCAAAAAGATGTCCTCACAACTCAATGCTCTATACTGATCAGGCCCATCATAGAATACAATGGCCCATTTGGGATATATCTTTCTAGACATATTAGGCAGGTAAAGAGACCACAGAGGTTTCTAACAAAAAAGGTCAATGGCATAAAAAACTTAAGTTACCAGGAAAGGATGGAAGCCCTGTCCCTGTATTCAGTATCCTATATATTCTATAGGGGCCAATCTATGACTTGCTTTTCATGCCATTTTTTGCCATAGTCTGATAGTGTGGATAATCAGGAAGAGGAAGAGTCTATCGCCTAGGAAGGGAGAGGAAGGGGATGAATACCCTCTGGATATTCTTGTCATCACCCACTTGTCCCATGTGATGCCCATCTGCACCAAAAAATTAAGGGACAGGTGGTGACAGCTGTCTCTACAGTAGGAGAGTTGGGCAAACCTTCAGGGAACAAACTTTGGGCCCACTTTTGTGAGACCACAATATCAATGACCATTCTACCAAGGCTGACTACCTCTGAGTTTTTCATTCTGATAATTGCTGTGACCTCTTCCAGATCTTTTGTTTTCCTGTTGCACCTGAATAACAATAGACATGGACTCCACTGCATCCTAGAAAAGGGGAAATTTAGTGGTTGATTTTTATCCTCAATATCAACATCAGTCTTACTTTCCTGTTCTTGCTTCTTGCTTGCTCACCTTTTTGCCACTGATCTGTAAAACAGGGTCATATCCGTAGCAAAAGCAGTTAGGCAAAGTCAGGTAGAGTGTCTAATAGCTATGCAAGTGCCTGTCACCTTAGCTGAACCACCCCTTGCACTGTGAGCAAGGATCATGTTCAGGTTGGAAATGAAGGAAAAAGCTGATAATTGCTGCTTTTCTGGCAACACTTTCATTTTTTGATGCTCCATGTGCTATTTCTTCCTGGAGCCTGAGCATGTGTGCTATACAGCTAACTGTCCTCAGGAAGAAAACGGAACAACATTGAATTCACTTCCCCAGGAAATCATTATGCATAACTCCTTACGGGTGGATGGACCACTGGGCTTTCTTCAATGCATCCACAGTCAAATTCCAAAGCACTAGCCAGTATGTATCAGTTCCTAGGACACTGCAGGATCTTATTTAACCTCCCTGCTACAGAAGCCACCATGTTGGAATGCCTCCATGCCAAATATACCACTAACCAACGTTTTTTGTCAGATGGAGGAAGGAGCCAATAAGATGACTTAGGGAACTGGAAAGCATCCTCCAGTATAAGCTAAGATTCTAGTGGACATCAGGGTCTCATCCCAGCTTGTCTCAAATAAGCTCCAAGTATTCCACAAATATGGGATTATTTGGTAAAGATGGTGGGGATGCATCTTTATCCTCATCTGTGTCTTAGGTGTGGGGCTTGGGAGGTGAGTGTAAGAGCTTCCTCATGCACTTGATTTCCTTAGCATTTGTGGTGGGAAGAACTCCGAAGCTGAAGAAGAAACTGTATGTTCAGATGAGCAAATGATTATTGCAATGGGCCCTCCATTTTCTGATGCCTAATGTGAGGATGGTGGATGACTGTCAAAACTGGCACATGTGATCCCAAGAGAGAAATAACAGTCAAGATCCATGACAAAAGGGGGTACATGCACAGAAGCCTGCATTATTAGAGTAAGCACTGATGACAAGTCCTGTTGAGTTAAGGGATCTGGTATCAAAGAGATCATAAGCTAAAGTGACTTTGGCCTTGAGCACTGAAGTTGATGACAAAGGTCATGATGTTGATCATCTGAAGTACAATCCTGTAGATGGACTAAATGGCCATGACATGTTCAGGAATTACCTTAAACCTAAAGGCTTGACCTCTGACATTGATTATGTTGGATCTCCCTTGGCATCGAGAAACTCAAGGCTGTTAAGCCTAGCACCAATAGTCCCATCAGTTTTGAAGAGATCAAGGCCAAGGCTGCAGTCCAAAAAGCAATGGAACAGTTGACCTTGACAAATCCATCAACTTCAACTTCAACATTAAAGGGGTGATAGTCAGGATGTGGACAGGGCCCAGTGTAGAATGAGAAGGGGCAGGGGAAGCAAAACTGGGAATAGATGAGCTTGACTCACCATAGTGTTAATGGCAGAGGAGACCTGAGGCCGCATCTGCTAGACTGAGAGAAAAGTCTGCTACATTTTGGAACAAGAAAAGTCAGCAGAAATGGACCTCCTGGGCATGACAGATCTAACCTAGTTTAGTATAGCCTCTTTGGATACAGTCAGGCAAGGAAGTGAGCCATAACCTCTTAAGATATGGTGAGCGAGGGTGAAGGTATACAAACATCTAGTCTAGGCTTTTTGCGGGGAGACAAGTTGTGTGGCTCCACTGAGGCAGAGAACTAGAGTAGCTTTAAGCTTCTCAGATTCCAAGTGGTTCTTCCTGTCTTTCACAGCAAAAGGGTTTAAAAGAAACACAGATACTGCAAAGCTCTGCAAAACCCTGAAAGGTGAGCTTTACCTGGATACGTTAAGTACTTTGAATGTTTGCACTGTAGGGGATCTTGGCCTTCCATTTACTCTTTTTAAAGTAATTTAAATCTTTTATTCTCTATATCAGCAATGAAATTGCCACCATAAATACAGACTGCACTGCAAAAATGAAAAAGGTAATAAAACAACCACATAAAGAGAATACTTATACCTTTTCACACCAAAACTAACTTCTACATTGTGCAGTAGGAACAATTAAACAGAAAACTAGCAAACAGTTATTTTTTTCAGGAATGGGGGAGGGTAACTAGCTGAGGGGAGTGAAAAACATAAAAGGGAAAGGGAGGCTGCAAACCAACTATCTAAATTGAGAGAAATATATGAAATGGACACACCTGATTGGAGATATCGACAGAAATAATAAATCACCCACAACTCAAGCTAGACTGAAAAAAATAAAGAACTAGAATAGTGAAAACAAATGTCTGAAACACAAAAAGGTGAAAACTCAAATTATAAGTGTGTTTTTTTCAGGGACAAGCTACTCCAACATTCTGCCCCAAAACTTGCATAAACATCAGTCCCACCATTGCCGAACAACCCCCACCTCACGCACATCACCCAGTGCCCCCCCTTTTCTGGCCTACCCACACCACCCAGATTACTTTCTTTTCCTGTTGTCAATTTGTCTTACTCTTCAGTTTTTTACCTCCATTCAGTCATTCATTCATTCATTCATTCATTCATCTCATCCTAGCTAGGCAAGACTATATCCTGATAACTATGGAGGAAATGATGGCATTAAGTCAAGCCATGGCAGGTCTGTGGTGCTGTAAAGTACATTTAACAGTTTTTTAAATAACCTGTTTCATTCAATGATGGCCTGAAAAATCCTGATTAAGGAAAGAATGTCAGTGCTATTCTTAAACTTTGCTTTTTCCTGTAGCCTTTCATTAGGTCCTAAGTAACCAAGACCACACTTACAGGAAATACCTAGATTAAGTAGTGCATCGGGGGTCATTGGGCCACCAAAATCCATAAGAATTCTAGATGATCTGAGCTGCATTTTAGAGATATTTTCCCCAACTTTTTGATCCAATGATGGCCTGAACAATAAACGTAAGGAAAGAAATTCACTCATATTTACTTATTTATTTTCAAGGAAGTAATAAGTTATGTACAAGGCTTAATGCTCAGAGCTAACAAATTAACAGTACATGATAAGCTGGGAAGACAAATATTTGTGAAGCTACATAAATCATATATGAGAATGGTAACCTTCCTCTCTACCCCCCCAAAAAAGTCACCTTCTGTATACTCCTTTGGTGTTAGACTGTGATGAAAGTGAAGACTCAAATGACCATCAGTCATATATTTCAAACTGCTACTGTCCTACATACATATAAAGCATGCCTCCTCACCGTTACCCCTAAAAGACAGCCACAGTCTTTGTACCTCTCTGTCAGACAGGGATGAAACTGAAAAAAAAGACAAATAGATCATAACATTGTTCAACCTGTTGTTGTCAGACATAGCATTCCTACTTACACTCCCACAGAAGGTAGCCATCTGTATAAAGATCTGATGTTAGTGAGGAAAGTGAAAATATATGATCAAATTAATGTTTCCAGCTTGATAATCCTAAACAGCACACTGTTCCTAAACAATCTATGGTGATCCTCTGTGTGTAGCTCTGAAGTTTGTGAAGAAAGTTGAGGAAATATTATGACCACACTGTCTGCAGACCAACACAAACTATAGTGGCCTGTGCACAACTCTGTAGTTGGGAAGGAAACTAAATAAATAAAGGCATTATCCCAGCCTTTCTGAACATAAAATACACCTCCTATGTACACATCTTTGAAGGGTCAGTTTTAGATTAGGTAAAGTTCAGGACAGAGGCCACTAGTAAGCTCATGTCAAAATTCACTTACAGCCTTGGTGTGTGGTCATGCCCCCAGGAGCTCTGAAAGTCTGGATGTAATGCAATGCATGTTTTCCTTATCACTAGAAGTCAAAGAATTTTATCCAAACAGCCCCCATCCCCTACTTCTGTGTACAGTTCATTAATCTGACTATGATAGAAGAGACTGTCCATGTAATGTAGTTCATCTTTACTCCACATAGTTGCCACACATTAAAGTATTCCAGGTTGCTTCACACATTCACATTAAGCATGCAAAGCCAGAATAAAAAGCAAGCAATAGTAGACAGCTAGTCACTTTCCTGTGCAGACAGCCTCAATATTTACAGCTATTTTGTCTGTGCATATATCAGATGTCCAGTAAACTAGCCCATCTTACTTGACACATATCTCAGATGTCCATTTAAGTAGTCCATTTTGCTTCATGCCAATACACACTAGTTGTGAAAGCCAGATAGTGAGCAAAGAAAAAGAGGTCAGATGCTTTCAGGAAACAGCTCCAACCTCCACTTGAAAATTATAGCTACTTCTGCATACACTTCAGACTATTTTGAAAAAAATGATGTCCATGCATTTATTTCAGCTCTGTGGACTTCAACATAAACTGCAGCATCACATTTATTCCACATTGCTTTAAACAAATCATGTTAAAACTGCAAATACACACTAATCCTGCAAAGTCAGAGAGTTACTCTTTAAACTGAAAAAAAAAAACAAAAAGGTCAACTCCTTTCTAAAGACAGCACCCACTCCCACTCAGCAGTTATAGCTAAAACTGACATCTGTGTATTGTATTTTGGCTTTGTTTCATGAAAACAGTAGTAACACATTTAAGTATTCCATGTTGCTTCAAATAAATCACATTAATCTTGTAAATGCACGCTAGTTCTACGAAGCCAGATTATAAACCTTTAAACTGAGAAAACAACAAGAGGGTCAATTATTTTCTATAGACAACACCCACCCTCAAATATTGATTATACCTAAAAATGACAGCCATGAATTATAGTTCAGCTTTGTTCCATGAAAACAGTAGGCACACAAATCAGAGTAATCCTGCAAAGTTAGACATCTTCTCCCACAGACAGGCCAGTGTTTCTCTGTTACTCAAATTCATTTAATTAGTAGAATAGCAGGTTTTGCATCAACAAAATTTTTCTGAGGAAAAAGAAGCACACAACTCCTACATCTGGCCTTTTCGACTGGCTGTAATCCTCAGTGGTTTATCAGGAAAAAAATACCAGGAACATACCTCTTAACTTATTAGCACAAGAAATATGAACAAAGACAAGAATAAAGGAGGGATAAGGGATCAAAATCAGGCCATATTTTAAATATTGTTTTTCTAAGCTTAGAAAGTTGTTAGAGTAACAGGTTTTGAATTAGCATGCATTTGCTGAAAGATATGAGGTCTAAAACTTAAATGCCTCCCATTATTTAGTTACTTTAATCCTCAATGGTTTATTAGAAAAGCACAAATTTTTACATGGAACAGACCAAAAGTTATGAGACAAAAACCCAGAAAGTTGAGAGGTATGCCAAAGGACAGGACAAACAAAATCAGATGTTCTACTAAATCTGGGACAGTTAATGTCAGAGCATTACCCTAGGCAACACCTAGTTGGCCTATGCCCGAAGGTCGGCCATGCCTACATCTATGGTATTTTCTCCCAGCCAACCCAAATATGAAGGTTGTGAAGAATTATGGAGGGATCTCCATATTACAGTATGGGCCAGACTCCATGTCCATTTGGAAGGTGAATTTTCAGATTTTGGGCAATGGAATCACCATGTAAGCATGGTTGTCACTCATCACACAGTGCATGATGGGATTGCAAATGAGGGCCAGGGAGTCCACTGGCACTAGATGCAGTACACCAAACAACACTATACCCACATACAGTGGCATCCTCAGCTGTGTAAATGATACCATATTGAAATTAATCCAGATTAATTTATTTTCTTTACACACCAAAATTCCAAGTATTCCCAGTCTCAGTAATATACCCATCTTGCCATGACACTATTACCTTGAGAGTACTTCAGCAGCCCTGTTAAAAAAAGGTCAAGGATACCATGACATCACCAACAGAAACACCAAGAATGTAAAACAGAGATACATGGCACCTACACGAAACAGGCCCAGATGATAAGACTGCAGGAAATTCCTTGCTGAAGCAATGACCATTGGCATTTTCTGCAGTTTTCTGAGTACCTCTGCAGAAAAGACAGCTAGTGAATGATTGCAAGAAACATAATGCCCTGGTCACACAAGAAATCAAATGATAAGTGGTAGTGGGTAGTAATCCAGGATTGAAGGATCAAGAGGTTATGACCCTGGCAAAATGACAGATTAATTCATGTAAGTATACAGATGCACATCAAATAATGGCTCACCACTCACTCAAGTCATTCTCTTAGATCCGTCTGAACCATGTTGATATCAATTCCCAAGGGCAGACATTGCCTAAATTAAGCACAAGGGTGCATACCACACTCACACACACATACACTGCATATACACACTCATGCAGAACTGCACACATACAGACACACTCATTTGCATGCATACACTTGTTCACTCACTCTAAAGTAAGGATTCTGTAGTCCCTCTTCACTCACACTAAAGTAAGGATTCCGTAGTCCCTCTTCACTCACACTAAAGTAAGGATTCCGTAGTCCCTCTTCACTCACACTAAAGTAAGGATTCCGTAGTCTCTCTTCAATCACAGTAAAGTAAGGATTCCGTAGTCCCTCTTCACTCCCACTAAAGTAAGGATTCCATAGACCCTCTTCACTCACACTAAAGTAAGGATTCCGTAGTCCCTCTTCACTCACACTAAAGTAAGGATTCCGTAGTCCCTCTTCACTCACACTAAAGTAAGGATTCCGTAGTCCCTCTTCACTCACACTAAAGTAAGGATTCCGTAGTCCCTCTTCACTCACACTAAAGTAAGGATTCCATAGTCCCTCTTCACTCACACTAAAGTAAGGATTCCGTGGTCCCTCTTCTGAAAGGACAGCTGCTCATTTCATTTTTTTATAATTATTTTTTTTAAGATAATCCCTTAGGGTTTGATATAATGGTTACGGTGCTTGCCTCATGAACACATGGTAGATGTTTGATTCTGATCTTTGAAATGGAAATTGGTTGAAGCTTAAAAGCCATCCTAGTATTTACCTATGAACTTATACAGCTCAGCCAGAAATGAGGGCACAGTCCATTATTTCATCTAAAGTGGGGGGTGGGCTTTTGTCCCCCTTGCCCTGTGTTTCTGGCATTATCCTTTTCATTGTTACACTGCAGGCTTTCTTTCTTAATGGCATATTAGTGAGCAGGGAATCCATTTTCTCAGCAGACTTCAAGCATTTTCTCCCCAGAAGCTAGTAGTAGTGATAGTAGCCAGAACTGTGTGCCTTACAAAAGGTCAGAGCCATCATCCATAATAAACTGCAATTAATCCTTTCTTCTGCCCTAATCAAATATATGATGAGAAAAGAGCAATATATATACTCTGCTATTTAGGTAGTTCTAGACAGTGTGTATCTGTCTGATATTAAAAATGGTGGTTTATAAATGTCCTTTTCATAGTTCTGAATGCAGGGTTAATGTTTATTTACAAATGTGCAGAGTACATTTTATGTGTCCATTTCATTCTGAGTGTTTTATATAAAATTTTGTTTCAAATGAATGTGGAGACATAAATGAATGAGTACTATTGCAGTCTGTGCTCCAGTAATCGCGACTAGCTGAATACCTGTCACAGGTTGGCACACCTCCCAAATCGGATATACTGGCCAGTAATACAATTCTTCAATGTACAATTACAGCACATCACCTGCATTGCTGGAAGTACAGTGATACTGCAAGCAAAGCAGATGGTTAATATCTGTCATGCCAGGTACTGAACTTCTGAGGGATAGGCTGGACTGTACATGGAAACATTAGATATCTTTAGATGTACTTTCCCTAATTGCAATACTCAGTCTGATATATGTAAATGGCCTCACTGAGCATTTGTAGTACAAAGCTATATCATACAACTTAATGTGAACCCATTTACATATCTGCAGTTGCAGGAAATAAATTTGGGTTGGTAGTTTGAATAGCATAGAATGTTAAAGTAGCACTGTGATCTACTCCACCATCCTAATCACATCTTCAAAAATCTAATAGTGTTCGTGAATCATAATCTACCTTTTCTGTTTTGAATATACAGATATTCCAGCATTTAAAAAAATCAATAACTACAGAGGTAGCTCACTGCCTCCTTACCTAGGTAACATGCACTTTAATTTAGAGGCTGTGTTATTCTCGCTTTTTAATTTTTGGGTTACTGCTACACATACTTCTGCCTTATGTTGTTGGCTGAAGTTGTCAAGGCTATGTACATACTACAAAGAATTTCCACAAACCATGTATTTGGGCTGGAAATATAACTAGGCTTCAACAAAAAGCACTGGAGGCCTTAATTATACAGTACATATTTTATACTAACCACAACATGCCAAGTAGATAAAAGAGGGAGAATACTGACAGCAAAGCAAAGAGAGACAATTTAATTTCCTCAGCAGGAAAAAACAAGCATTATGAATAAGGCCTACATTGCTGAAGATCAGCACACAACATCGATAAATTATAGCTCATTCTTTCACAGCTATAAATCTGAAGAGATCTTGGCTTCTCTTAGTCCTTAGGTAACCTAAGGAGTAATATGTTTGCACTCTTATGGACACAAACTTGGTTTTGTAGACCTATTTTTTTATAATATGACTACTTCTGTAAACAATCAAGTTACGGCAGAGACTACTGGTATACAATTAACTGTTTGTGCCTTTTCATGTCAAAGGGTATTCAGTTATGGCTAAGGACCTGATACAAATTTATGTTTATTTAAATAATATTTCTATATATTTTTCTTGTGCGTATTTTTTCTGCTTGACCTACCTAGCCCAGTGCAGTAGAGTTGCCTAAACTCCTGCATGTTTGTTGTGATAATTTTTCTTGATTTTCACTGCATGGATAGAACTGGGGTTGGGGGGGTGGGCAGTCAACGTAGTACAAACTTGAGTTGAACTAAGATCTTCAAACATGCTTTAGGAATTTATTCCCTGCCTCATGCAGACACTGTGTTTCTCTAAATTACATCAGCATTGAACAATCTTTTGTGTTTGCCTGAAAGCTGGGATTCTGCAGTTTCTGTTTGCATAGATCGTAATGAAACACCTACTACTTCATCAGAGGCCACTGACTTCATGCAATCAGAGATGAGGAAAGGAGTCAACATCTTCTTCTTCTTTCGGCTTTTCCCGGTTAGGGGTCGCCACAGTGGATCACCTCTCCGCTCATGATTGGCAGTGGAGTTTTACAGTGTCGAGTTGCCAGCACGGCGCCCAACCTTCCACAGAAGACACACACACACACACACACACACACACACACACACACACACACACACACACACACACACACACACACACACACACACACCTAGGGCCAATCTAGAGTGTACAATCCACCTGCAGCATGTCTTTGGGATGTGGGAGGAAACCGGAGCACCCAGTGGAAACCCACGTGACCACAGAGAGGACATGCAGACTCCACACAGAAGGCACCCCAGCTGTGGATCGAACTGGAGAACCTCTTGCTGTGAGGTGACAATGCTAACCACTGCACCACCATGGCCGCCCTGAGGAAAGGAGTCAACATTTGCCAGTTATTATAACACAAGACAGTATGTGCTTTCAATGGGGAGGCTTTATCAGCCTGGTTTGCAGTCCATCCTATTACCCATTTTCTTTTGCTATTATCTAAATAGACCTGTGAAGGCTTGGTGGTAGATATCATCTCTGAGCTCAACCGACACTTGTTTTCTTTTCCATTTTCCCTATGTAGTTGATGGCAGCTGCTGTGTGTGTGTGTGTGTGTGTGTGTGTGTGTGTGTGTGTGTGTGTGTGTGTGTGTGTGTGTGTTTGTGTGCATGTGTGACTCTGCATGTGTGTGTGTGTGTGTGTGTGTGTGTGTGTGTGTGTGTGTGTGTGTGTGTGTGTCTGTGCATGTGTGTCTGTGTGTTTGTGTGTGTCTGTGTATCTGTGTCATTTTATATAATGCTCATCTCCAAAGAATCCTTAGCAAAGTGACCTTATTCTTGCTGTCTGTGTGATACTTCCAGAGGTAGTGCAGCTACCAGAGATGGTAGAGCAGCAGATTGCAAAACACTGAAAAAGGAAGATGGCATGGTTATCATGTGGGTTCTTTGTATTACCTTTCTGGGTGAGGGGACAGATGACTGTTTTTCACTCTGATCCTATGCTAGTGTTTTAACACTGTGTCATATTTTCTCCACCCCACTCTGTTATTAAACCAGACAACTAAGCTGCCTTTCAAAAATTCATTATATTGGCAGTAAATTAGTAGAGCAGCTCTGAGTGCAGGTACTAATCTGTAACCTGGTCTTGGCAGATGGAGTTGCATCTTCACAAAGGCTGGCATAATAAGAAGTGATAGATATTATGTAGTTTGTACAGATGCACAGGGGTTAATCCAGACTCTGGAAAATGTCTTGGCTTCCATATGCACTCTGACTGGACTTTGCATGCTAGCCGAGGCCCACATTGGTTTCCTCTGTGCTTCCTCAGTTCTTTTCAGAGGTATGTGGCTTAGGCTAGACTAATTTACTACTCTACCAAACCAGCCATTGATTCCTCCATGAGTCCCCCTGTAAAGAAGTCTTTAGCTCAGTGGAGTTACCTATTTAATAAAAATAAATAAATTAAATGCATATATAAATAAATAATCTCACAACATGTAAAACAGAAGCAGCTGCATGAAGTGTGCAGAGATGAGCAGATCTCTCTGCAGGTAATGTCACAAGGAAGATGGATGCTTGAAGATAGCTGAGAATTTAGTAAGTTATCAGTAATCAGAATAGAAAGTACAGTACTGTGGCTGTGATGCCACCTATACAGGACATAGCTAGTTACAACATGAGACTGTCTGCCTACTGATTACTAAATAAACCGTGTTATACAATGTGCTGTGTTTTCCAGTAAGGTCAATGGTTTACATTTGCTGTTAACCAGCTTCTTGAAGAATGAGTGAGGAAGATAGTTTATTTTCTTATATTATACATAATGGCAGTATGGTGGAAAGAACAGAAAGTTGAAGAATTAAGATCATGTTTCACACCTGGACTAATGAATCTAGAGAAACAGAAGTGCCGACAATGTCACCTGCAGAAATAATCCAAACTAAGAAAGGGAGCAGTGAGATACACTAAAACTGTGTGAGCAGGATTTAGTAAAATACATGTTTGAAGTGGAAAAGCACCCTTAAAGGCCAGTAACTGCTTGTCCTGTTGATGGTCATAGGGATAACAATCTGAACAGGACAAACTACACCACTCTTCCTAAGCAACAGTCCCCAGGTAATCTGGCAGAAGCTCTCAGTGTTCTCAAGGATGTTGAGAAAAATTAACCTCTGTAGTATATCCTTGGTTGACCTTGGGCCTCATTATATTGGCTCCGTATAGCACACCTCTCACAAGAATGTGGCATAGGGTAGTTGTTCACTAGGAATTCACACCATCTCATTTAGTTCCTCCCAACCTGTGATCATCCCAAGCTGCTAATCTCTCTGCTCTATCAAAGAGAGTAGCCCCAACAATTAAGTGATGGAACTTCAGTTCTGCCACCTATATGTATGATCTCAACCTTTGAGTCACTAACCAAACCTCATGTCAGTACAGGAGGATGGGAACATCGAATGACAAGTAAACTGACAACTTCATCCTATGACTTAGCTGTTCCTTCACCATCATAGTCTGGTACAATGTCTGCAACACTGCCACCCTAGTCAGTCCACTGAACACCACCTGCCCTCAAGTAGGAAACCAATTCCCCAAAATGCTTGCATGTCCAGATACACAGCTGCATTTTATCAACTGCAGAAAGCAATCTAATCTTTTTTGTGACAGATATGTAGGCTTTAATATGGGTCACACTCAGCAATGAACTACTCCAGTATGTGTCAGAGGTCAGTTTGACCAATGGGGCAACACTGTCAGCAAACAGCATAGGTGCTACCCTTAACCCCTCACCCCACCCCAAACTAGATGAACTTCAGACCTTGGCTGTACCTTGCTATCCTGTCCATAAAAATTGCAACTAGAAGATGCGATAAGACACACCATTGGTAGAGTCCTGCATTGACTTTGAACTAATTCAACTTAATTCTGAGAATGTGGACAAAACTTATCCATAAATACAGGGACTAAATGTCATGGAGGAACAAAACAACAACAATGAAGCATGGTTGCAGTATTTCACTAAAGAAAATTAAATCCATGATACAATAACAAGAACACTAAGCAGCTTCAAAACACACCACTGATGTGACAGACATGACCTCAGAGAAAGCAGTCATATTGAAATAAATATCTTTATTAAAACAAAATACAAATAAAAATACTCTAGTAATGTAAATATACAATGTATTAACCGTATATTACCTAGACAGCATTGTCAAAAATATTTCTTTCCAGTTTTGAATGATGTAAGTGCAGTGGTACAACAGGTAGGTTTCTCTGGTTCAGTTCTCAGCTTGGGTGCCTTCTGTGCAAAGTCTGCATGTCCTCCATGTGTTCACAAGGCTCTGTTTTCCTCCCACAATCCAAAAGGCATATCATAAGATGGACTGGGGAAACTAAATTGCTCACAGGTATGAATGTATGCATGTGTAATACAGAAGAAAGATCAGGCAACCTACTTTCGATTCCCCATTTCCCTTCAAAACTCTGCAGATAATGGTGGCTGACAGTGGAGTCATTCTAGGAGTTAGCTGTGACTCATAAAGCAGCGATTGAGCCCTCATAAAAAATGTTCAACTCAGGATTTTACTGTATGTACAGGATGTACAGGATGTACTGTATATTGGAACTTTTCCCCCAGGCCTTCTGAAAAAAAAAGAAAACAAGTGGAATGTTCTTTCCCAGCAAAGGGATAGCTCTGAACACTAGGATGCTGTCAAAGGAAAAAACTTCAAAGACCAATACACATAAGGTTCAGTTAAGGCAAGGAGACAAAAACATGCAAATACAAGGATTTGTCTAACTACTAACAGGAAGTATGTTCATTCTTATACTGTTTTACAAGACATGGCCTTCTAAGCTGACGTAATCAAACACAACTTTTAGCATTGTTCTACAGCAGATGTTACTTCAGATTTTCTGCTGACATGACTAGATTTGTGAGAAACTTTTTAGAAAAACAACCTGGCCTTGATGACCAGTACTTCGCTTACAAGCCTCTATTATACAGTGTTACATTTCAAGGTACTCTTCTAATACAGATACAAGCAAATGCTGATTGCAGTCCATATTTTCAAGCAGGCTTTGTCCTAAGTATCTGTTACTTCTACAGCTGTGTATGTTCTCATAGCACAGCGGAACTTCTTGTCTGAGTTTCATATAAGCAGTATTGTTCTATTCATTATTTCCCTAACGCAACCAGAAATCACCTGCTTCTCAGTAAATTTCCAAGGCACAAGCAAGATTTAGCTGACAATACAAGGTCAGAAAGCAACTGCAGTTTGTACAGATTTATGCAGTATGAAATAGAATAAATGTGTTAACTCTTTTAGGCTCTGAATGCACTAAGCATATTACTAATACACACATTAATACATATTTCTCTAACATTTCCCCCCTATTAATACTTTTATTCTACTTTCAAAATAAGCATAAACAGTGTGTTTTCTTCTCCTAACCTCTTCCACTCAGGATTTGCAGTTAAGAGAGTCATTCGGTTTAAACTTATGAAAACATTTTCAATCTTTTAACAGTTCTTCAAACTCAGTACTTTGATACAAGGTTTCAGAAACTGACATGTCTATAAAGTCTTTGATCAGTCTTTTCATGCAGGGGATACCACAACAAACACATACTCCCAGTAGGAGCATACCTACACAAATGACAATCAGGATGTTCATTAGTATGGTACCCCACCCCCCAAACCATTTCTGGAAAAAGTCCATCAGTGGGTTTGGGCCTGGTTTGGTCATGGCCGACACTTGCTGAATCACCTCAAGATGATTGTCTAGCTCGTGTTTATGGTCAGGAATATACGAACAGCATTCTTCTTGGATTAAAGCACACATACCACCTCTCGCCGCTAGGGTGAAGTCAAGAGCCATGCGGTTTTGGAGCACTACAGTTCTCATAGCATTCAGTTCATCAGTCACCAATTCAAGAGCAGAAAAAGTTGCATTGCTCATTACTTCGAGAAGTTTCGACAGTTTTCTCAGCTCCCAGATCGATTTCACCGCTCCATATGCTGGTAATATACCTGCCCACGATATAACGCTATCACTCAAGTCCATATGTGTCAGCCCTTTGCCTAGGGAATGATGGTCTTTCCAACGTGCATCGATTTGTCCCACAGGATTCTCAGGTTTCTTGATGACCTCTTGGACATTTCGAATTTTTCCTCGAGGCGAAACTGCAGTGTGTCGTATGGCCAGAACCAGGTAACCCAAAAAACAACTGCCAGACCAATTCTCAGGTAACCATTTGTATGCCTTTCTGCCACACACAAAATAACAGTCCTCTACTTTAGTAGTAACCCTGCTATGAATATACACTCGCCCTGCATGAAACCTTTTTCTATCAATTATAGACAGCTGTTTATAAAGAACAGAATTATGTTTTACTTCAAGTGTTTTATGCATCAATCCAAGAAATGAATCATAGTTTGTATTACAATAAAGATCTACTTTGTTACCTTTAGTGTAACATCTATAAGGAACAGTCACATTGCAATTGCTCCAACCCACCTGAACAGTATCATTTTTATAAAAACACACAGTTCCCTTTTGTGGAACAGACAAGTGCAGTGCTATTTTATCTTGTGCTTTAATGGTTGAGGTATCATAAATCAAGTTCTCTCAGGTCTCATTGACCCCTAGGGGGGCTGAAGTCATTAATAACCCCCCATATGCTGTCGGCAAAGCTGTGCAAATACAGCAATTCGAAACATTGAAAGTCTCAGCATACACATATTTAATTGCCTGGTAAGTGTTAAAGTTTGGATGCCAGTCTATGAGTAACACTTCATGTTTATTCAGTTCAGTCTGTGTGGCTGGGAAAAGGAAAAGCCACAGCAAAAAGATTATTGTCACTAGTACAGTTAACAGGATGATTATGCAATACTTCTGAGTAAAGGGTTGTTCTGCATTCCTGTTTTTTCTGGACTCTATCATTTTTACTCTTGGCATGTAACAAGATTTTTGTCCAGTTCAAAGTTTTTAACTAACTTACAGTGCGTTAGGTGGATCCAAGAGGCACGTTCCGCTAACTTGACTGCAGTGGGTGTTGACAAAAGTACTTGATATGGGCCTTCCCACTTCGGAGACGTCCAATTCTTTTTCTTAACCACCTTCACCCAGATCCAAGTTCTGGGGGACACTGCCACTTCTGACGGTCCGGTTCGTTCTTTATCTGAAACAGAATTTAACTGCAACAAATGTTTAGAATTTAATAATTTACGCATATATTCTGCTAATGTACCATCAGCTTCCTGGTCTGCGGGCATGAGAGATTTCCACTGAGGTATATGATAAGCCCTTCCAAAGAGCTTTTCGAAAGGAGTCAATCCTTTTGCATTCGGAACAGTTCTCATGCTCAACAGTGCCAGGGGCAGACAGTACACCCAGTTTATCTGCGTTTCTGATATTAACTTCCTTAACTTACTTTTTAAAATCCCATTATGCCTCTCTACTAGCCCTGCAGATTGTGGGTGATATGCACAATGGTTTTTTAGAGAAATGCAAAAATGTTTACTTAACTGCTGTATGGTCTGATTCACAAAGTGTGTGCCATTGTCACTGTAGATCCTTTCCGGAATGCCGAATCTAGGGATAATTTATTTGACAAGGACTTTGGCCACCATTGTAGCATCTGGATTTTTAGTCAGAAAGGCTTCCACCCATCTGGAAAACATATCTACAATGACAAGACAATACTTCTTATTTTCACATTTATTCAGCTCTATGAAATCCATACAGATGGTATGAAATGGATACGGTGGTATAGGAAAACTCCCTTGCTTGGGCTTTAACGCCCCTTGTGCATGATGTCTATTACAAACATGGTATACCGCGCAGAATTTTTTAGAGTAATTTGAGAAGCCATATGTAGTGAACACTCGGTTCACCAGCTGTACCATCCCCCCCTGTTGAGACATGGCTCTGCCCATGGATCAACAAAGCTGCATATCTAAACAAATTAGATGGCAATATCGGTTTCCTTTCTTTAGAGATGTACAGCCCCTTTTCAAGAATTGCTCCTCGTTTTACCCATCTTTGTTTTTCAACTTTTGTAGTAAGTGTCTGCATTGTTTTTAACATTTCTAAGTCTAAAATCTCAGAGGGTTGTAATTCCTCATTCAAAAGAAATGCTTCTGAAGCTGCATGCTTTGCAGCTGTATCAGCTCTCGCATTACCCTTTGAAATCCTGTCCTGTTGCTTGGTATGAGCTGTGCATTTACAAATAGCTACTTTCTGAGGTAACTGAATAGATTCTAAAAGATCTAAAATAAACTGTGCATGATTAATCAGTTTGCCACTAGATGTTATCATTCCTCAATTTTTCCACTGTTGCGCAAAAACATGTACAATAGGAAAAGCTTAATGGCTGTCAGTAAAAATGTTTACACATTTACCCTTTGCTAAGGTACATGCCCATGTCAAGGCAATCAATTCTGCTGCATGTGCAGATAAACTGTGTGGTAAAGATTTCGCTTCTATAATGTCTGTGTCAGAAACTACTGCATATCCCACTAGGTTCTGTCCTGCAGGACCCCTTTTGCATGAGCCATCCACGTAATATGTCACCTCGGCATCATCCAAGGGAACATCTGTAAGATCTTTTCTAGGTTGTGTCTTTTGCTCAATCACCTGCAGGCAGCTGTGTGGTGTGCCATCTGCAGGGGTTGGGAGCAAGGTAGAAGGGTTCAAAGTCGTACATCATTCAATTGTCATATGAGGTTGGCTCAACAATATAGTCATACAGGAAAGATGCCTTGCAGGGGAAAGATATGCTATTGTTTCTTGTAGTAAAATAATCATGACTGCATGAGGCACTCTCAATGTGAGAGGGTGGAACAACACTACTGAGGCCGAAGCCTGTACTGCCATTGCAGCTGCAACTACTGCTTGTACACAGTGAGGTAAAGACCGTGCCACTGGGTCCAGTTGTGATGAATAGTAAGCAATAGGGCGTTGCTTGTCCCCATGCTGCTGTGTTAACACTGATGTCATATAACCTTGCTTATAATCTACAGTTTGGAAAAAACGTTTATGATAGCTTGGTAATCCCAAAACTAATGAGGACGCTATTAACTGTTTCAGTTTACAGAAAGCAGATTCTGCTTCTGGTGTCCATTGTAACAAATCCTGTGCTGCCATAGGCTTTTTATAAATCAGGTTAGTCAGTGGTGCAGATTCCAAGGCATAGTTTGGAATCCAGCTCTGACAAAAATTAGTCGTACCCAGGAAAGGCATCATTTCCTTCTTGGTAGTGGGTTTTGGTGCTTGCAAAATCGCTATTTTTCTGTCCTCATCCAATGTCCTACCCTCCTTGGATATTACATATCTTAGGTATTTAACTTGATTTTTCCAAAGCTGCAGTTTATTTTTGTTTACTTTATGTCTTTCAGTGGCTAAAAATTGTAATAGTGCTATGGTATCTTCTTTACAATCTTGCTGGGTGGTGGCCGCAAGCAGGATATCATCAACATAAAGCAAAATCTGACTACCTCTTGGTGGGGTAAATCCCGCCAAGTTGCTTGCCATTTCTTGTGAGAATATTGTTGGACTTTCACAATACCCCTGTAGTAGTCATATATATGTATACCTTTTCCCCTGAAATGTAAATGCAAACCAATACTGGCTGTCAGGGTGTATTGGTATCGAAAAGAATGCATTGCTGATATCTACCACAGAAAAATATTTCTGTTGAGGTTTTAAATCATTCAACAGGGTGTGTGGGTCTGGCACCGTAGGTGCCCTTGGTATTACCGCGTCATTTACAGCTTGTAAATCTTGGACCATACGCCACTCCCCATTCACTTTCTTAACAGGAAATAAGGGTGTGTTACATGGTGAATCAGGAGATTCCACCAGCACCCCTTCCTTAAGTAAAGCTGCTATAATAGGTTTGATTCCTACCTCTGCATCTTTTCTTAAGGGATATTGTCTCTTTTGTGGTCTAAATGCTGACTTTGGCGTAATAGTAACTGGTCCCGCTGTATGAATAAGTCCTACATCTGATTTTCCTGTTGACCAGAGAGTTTCTGGTATATTCTGTAAGGCATTCTCTTCCTCCTTCAATAGGAGTGCTAATCAGCTATCCTTGCTAGACTGCAAGTGTACAGCTGGGCGGGTCTGAGTTATCCAATTCACCTTCTGCATTTGTATTCCCTGTTCTGATAGATTTAACTCTGTCTGTTTCTCCCATCTCATGACTTTTTCTCCCAAGTCTACCCATTTCACATTTTTGTCCTTAGTTAAGCTAACATGTGGTAATCGATTAGATTTATAAAGTGCAAAGAACTCCTGGGGCAATGAACAGCTGACTACACTGTTCCCTTCTGTGTCCCAGTACAGATTACGCAGTATCAATCTGTCTGCATGGTTTCTAAACAATTCTTGCTCATATTCCTTATCAGGTCCTGGTGTGTTACAATAATACAGAGTACAATGCAACAAATGTTGTCTATCAATGTCAAGGGAGGGGAACTTGCTGATGGCTACGTTCATCATCTCTTCGGTCACCACCCCTGGACCAGTTGTAACCAAGTCCTGGCTGTACCAATAAAACATTCCACCCTCCGTTTGCACTGCAAAGGTGCCAATTTGTCGCTGTGCTTCCATACCCTGCATAGTCAGAACTACTACTATACCAAATAGCTGCATAAGGTCTCTGCCCAAGAGGTTTACTGGGCATTTTGCAGAAACAACAATTTTGCTTTCCTGGGTCAATCCTGAAACAGGATCAGTTATTACAATATTATGAGAGAGGGGCTCCCGATACAGCTGTCCATTAGCTGCTTTCACTAATATGTAATCAGGTGACTCTGAGTTCTCTGGCAGCTTGGAGGGATGTATCAGGGTCCGTGAGGCCCCTGAGTCACACAAAAATGTGACTTCCCTCCCTTCTACCAGGAGTGTGACTTCTGGTTTTGTGTCTGCTAAATAGAGCTCTAAGCTCAATAAAGCCAAATCCAATATTTCATTTTCTTCACTATCCGTAACTTCCTGCACTTCCTCTATTTCTTCTGTCACATTCTCTACTCCCTCTATCACATTCTCATTTGTTCCTTCTCTGCTATCCCCTTCTAGTGATTCCTGACTATCATATAGTCAGTCCTCACCCTCCTTATCTTCCGTGGTTGCCTTCTTATTTTTCTTGCAATCCCTTGCCAAAGTGTCCCTTTTTACCGCATTTAAAGCACTCACCCCTTTTCTTTCGCCCTTCAAAGTCCTCTGATCATTGATCAGATTGTTTGTTTCCCTGGGCATTTCTCTTGCCCTTTTTCCCAGACTGTACTACATATATTTCTGCTCCATCTTCTACAGAAAATACTTGGGCTTTCTTTTTCTTTTTGCTATTAAAATGCCTTTCGGCATGCCTAGCATATTCAAGCAATGACTGTAATCTGCTTGTACGATGATCTACCATGTGTTTTGTAATAAAACTGCTTATGGGCGCAATACTGCCCTTCAAAAATGCATTCTTTAACTGCTGCTCATATGGGGAATCATGTGTCTGGTCTTCAGGAACCTGCATTCCACAGTGGTTATTAAAACATTCTAACAGTCTGGCATAATATCTGTCAACAGTCTCACCTTCTTGTTGGATGCATTGATTAATGCAAGTCCAGTCTGCCCTGGGTTTCCATTTCTCAGAGATTCGGTCTGTAAGACCTTTCACTCTGTTGTCTAACTCTGCGCTGCTATGTGGGAGGGGCCTGAATGCAGCGTCACGGGGATTCCAGTCGCCACTAATCATGTGCCAATCTGGTCCCACAATTTGTCTGACTACTTTTTCTACTTCTTCTCCGTTTAAATTATAACTCAGCCTCATTCCTTGCAAATCTTCTAAGAACTTTCTAAAATTAACTTTTTTTAGGTGCATAGGTGCATAGGTTAGTACTAGGCAAACTGCCCTTGCGAGCCATTTTAAGCCTAGCCAATTATCCCTTGTGAGACTCAAACCCTGCACCTTGTGTTTGTAAGGCAAACACCTTAACCATTAGGCCACCCTCCCAATGGGGAATTCCCACAGTGGCTTTCTGGATGTCTTCCGGAGTCCAGGGTCTATACACTAGAATAGTTGGGTCCTGTCCTTCTTGCCCTGCCTGAGGATTAGGCACTTCTATAAGTGGACATATTTCTTCTTCACTCATATATTGTGAATTTCTACCCATTTGATATAACTCAATGTCCCCTTTTGAGTTTCCTGCCCGTGTTCGAGACCTGATCTCAACGGGATCTCTAACAAATGGTTTCACTTTTGTAGCGTCTCTACTTACAGTGACAGTAGGATATCGCGGGGGTGGACTAACTTGTTCACTTGCCTCATACTCCATGTAAGGGAGGCAGAGGGGCTGATGCTATTACTAAGTTATTATCCTCTTTATCTAAAAACATTGCTTTTGAATTATTACTCTTTTGTTCCCTTCGGTTTACTTCCTCAATCCACCTGTGTGCCTGAGGAATTCCTAATTGACGTTGCTTTTTTACCCGACCTTTAGAATCAGTTTTAAGCTGTTTGACAAGTTTGACAAGCGAGGATTTTTCTAGTTTACCATCAAATTCATATTTATTAACCCACTTTGAGTAATATTTAATATTATCAGCACGCTGTGACTGTATGTATTTCGCGTCTTCGGTTAACGACGGATTTTGGGACCTTTTTGTACAATTATTACCCATTTTGTTCTACCCTTTTAATCGTCACATAACACCTTATTTTTACGTGGTACCACGGATGTTTTTATAGTCTCTTCAGAATGACTGCCTACTTGCTCTGTTTCCCTGATCTATGACAAGACAGTAATCTTTCTGTCCCTGACTTATAAACAAAGTCTCTAACAGAACAAATACAAATCTAGTCCCTGATCTAAAACAGAAAAAGAAGGTAGATTCACCTTACCTGAGCCTTCGTGATTGATCACCTGGTTCGAGTAAACCCATCCTTCAGTCGCAGATCAGAAAGTGGCTGGCCTCTTTTGTACGACAATTTTGATTTCTGTCAGCCTATATAGTGAGAAAATCAGTATCTCAATCTTGTACAATGTAATGGTTGTTTTCCAGCCACTCAAGGTTAATCTCAACATTAGCCTGTCTACCAGCTGCTGAAACTCTTATACCTATAAGGACCTAAAACCTTTCAATACCCTCTCAAGCCAATGCCTGCCCTGCAATTCTTTGAGAACATCTGTATAGCAAGCAGAACATGTAAATATGGGGCTCATTTGTTACTGATGCAAAAAGAATGTTTCCTATGTTCCAGCTACTGTCTGTATATGATGATATTATGTAGGATCTTCCACAAACACGAAATTCTCCCTAAAGCACTGACAACTTTGGAAACAGCATCTGTATACATATGAACATTATTGAAGAAATAGTTTCTCAAATAGACATTACATGATAAAACATGGCTGAACTGCATGAAATTGCTCGTTGTAGCTTATCCCTGTTACTCAAGAAAACTGAGAGCTTACAGAAGGGCATGCATACTAACTCTGTGTTAGTGAAGCAAAGCTAGCATGCACAAAAGGAGTTTCTTCACTCAGTCATACACAATTTGTAGCTGTCAAGAATGCTGTGACTTTATTATAAACATGGTGTGTGACACAGTCTTCTGGCTATATATACTAAAGCAATAGTTTTCATGAGCATTATATTATTCAGCAATGTTTATATGTATATCTCTCACTTACATCTCCTTATTCCCAAAGCACCACTGCCAATAGAAAAGTAGTTCCTTGTAGCTGATGCATATATTTCCTGCATGTAGGTGTTTTCTTGGGTCATGCATATATACAGGTGCTGAAATGAGTGCATGCATCACAATGCTGACCCTTGTACTCGAGTGCATGCATCACAATGCTGATCCTCATACTCGAGTGCATGGATCACAATGCTGACCCTTGTACTCGAGTGCATGCATCACAATGCTGACCCTCATACTCGACTGCATGCATCACAATGCTGACCCTTGTACTAACCTACTTGCTGCACTAATAATGGCCTTGACTTTAATGTTAGCAAAGGTCGCACTATCAGACTTGGGAAAAGGACATAGTTTATGAATGCAAAATCTATCTATCTATCTATCTATCTATCTATCTATCTATCTATCTATCCATCTACCTATCTATCTATCGGTCTATACCTTTTGTTGGCAAAAAGGACATAGATTATGAATACAAAATGTATCCTTTTTGTTTGCCAGGTTAGTCCCAATTGGCTAGCAGCCTCTTTTCAGGTGACACCTGAAGTGGAATTTATACTACAAGGGAAAATTTGGCTAGGGCATTAGGGGAACTTCCCCTACTTGTTATTGCAAATGGGACCCATTTTGGAGGAGCACATCCTGTTTCTGTTCCAGGTGCAGAGCTAACTCAGAGAATCAGGGAGGCAGATGGAGAGAGAAAGGGATGATGGAGAGGTGCAAGAAATGGAGGAGAAAACAAATTTTGAGACTGGAAAATGTGTGCAGGATTCTGAGGAAATGTTTCAATGAAGCCTGTTTGATGGAGATGAGTCAGCAAATGATGGCTGTATAATTACAGCCCTCCCAGTCAAGAGGCTTGCAAGATGATTTACTTAAAAAAATGGTGGTGCACTATGAGCCAGGCAATGAAGGAGATGATTCCTGGGGGACTTTATAGAGAAAGTACTAAAGGAGGATGCAGAGACAATACTAAAGAATAGTAGTGAGATGGAAAAGATAATGTATGCAGTGAAAGTAAAAGAAGGCAAACGTGGAGTAGTAGAAAATGAGGCACAAGAAAATGAAAAATGGAAGTACTAGGTAAGTTTTCAAAGTAAAGAAGACAAAGAAATGGACTTTTATGAAGTGTGGGACAATTTAAAAGCTCCTTTGGGAGTAAAAGCACATGAGGTAAGAGCACTGATACTTATTAACAAAGAGACATTTAGTGACATTATATTTGAGACTGTTTTTGCAATGGAAAATTTTCTTGGAGAATATGAACAAAAGAAGGACTGTAATCCATTAAATCTTCATGTGATAAAAGCATTTAACAGGGAATCAAAAAGAAAATTCATGCACAATTTCAAACAGTGGTAGAAAGTGACACTTTGAAAGGACATTTGTAAATTTTACGTAAAGAAATACTGGACATTGCAAAGGTTTATGACAAAGGGGGTTTATGGACTGGTAGCTGGGATTGTAATATTGTGTTAGAATAGAAAGAGAAAATAATTATACATATATCAAGCATGATACATGTGGAAGGGAACAGGGGTGTCATAAAATACTTGGGACAACCCAAAACATGTTTTTTGTGAAAAGAATGATATTTGATAAGTAAACATGATGAAAGAAAATGTTACATTTGTGGGGAAATGGGACATGATGCAAAAATGTGAATCGAAATGTTATAAATGTAACAAAAAATGGGCATTTATGAATGGATTAAAAATGAAAATAAGAGTAAGGAAAAAGAACAAGAAAGAGAAGAAAATGAACAAAAGAAGACATTTTAGAAGCAGTAGAAATGGAAGAAAAGTTAGATGAGAAAAATAATAAAGAGGAACTAGAAGACAGTTTTCAAATAAGTGATGAAGAAGACATAAATTGGGAAGTAGTAAAAGATAAAAAAAATATTATTTTGGTAAAAGGGTAAAAGACATAAAAAGAAAATTTAAAGGGATACATAAAAAAGAAAAAAAAAGAAAGGAAATAGATGAAAAAGAATATACATGGTTAATGATTAGGGTTGGTATAATGGTTAAGATGTTTCCAGGCACAAGGTACAGTGTTTGATTCTCATCTTTGGGAAGGAAATTGGATAGGCTTAAAATGGCCTATTAAGAAAGCTAGCCTAGTTATTAGTAATGAAATTGTAAAATCATGAATCTAAGGAAAAGGGAAAATGAAACGTTTAGAGTGCTTTCTGTAAATGTGAATAGTATTAAGAATAAAGTAACACGATTACGAATTTTGGAGTGGTGTAATACATGAATCTAAAGAAAAAGGAAAATGAAACGTTTAGAGTGCTTTCTGTAAATGTGAATAGTATTAAGAATAAAGTAACAAGATTATGAATTTTGGAGTAGTGTAATACATGAATTTAAGGAAAAAAGAAAATGAACATTTTAGAGTGCTGTCTGTAAATGTGAATAGTATTAAGAATAAAGTAACAAGATTACAAATTTTGGAGTGGTGTAATACATGAATCTAAGGAAAAGGGAAAATGAAAATTTTAGAGTGCTTTCTGTAAATGTGAATAGTATTAAGAATAAAGTAAAAAGATTATGAATTTTGGAGTGGTGTAATACATGTCATGTAGATGTAATTGTATTAGAAGACGCAAGATGTTTAACAAATGAAGAAAGATTACAAACAGAGAACCAATGGGCAAGATAATCTGAAATTTGGGAAATCAGCAATGTTTTGGAATAGCCGTATTCTGTAGAAATACAGTAAAGATATTAGATGTAACTTCAGCAAAAATGGGAAGATTAACCATTGTAGATCTAAAATGAAAAGAATGAGTATATAGAATTATGACATTATATACTTATACTAATTGTAAAGAAAGTAAAAGCTTATTTTATCAGATTTTAGACTATGTAGTGATAAATACAATTATCATAATAACAGGGGACTTTAATGGTGATTTAAGAGGCAAGCATAAAAATAAGGGAAATGATATAAGAAAATTATTAGAAGTTATTATAAGTGGTAAGCTAAAACTCTGGGCCAAAAATTCATGGGCTTGCAAATGGCCTATGTATAGAACTGAAATAGATAATTTTATAGTATCAGAAGGCTTAGTTATAGGAGAAGGGAAGGTAAGTGAAACAAGATTTTCTGATCATCTTGTATGGTTAGAGATAAAGGAAAACAAGGACTATATAAAAACAGGCAAAGGAATAAAAAGGATAAATGAGAAACCATGGAATGAAGAAGGAATGAGGTTAGTAATACAGTTATGAAAATATATTACTATGAGAACATTTTAAAAAAAAATGGTCTGAATGGTGGATGCTATTTAAGGAAAAATATAAAAAATGTTTTTACAGGGGCAATATGATATGAGAAAAGTAAAGAAAGAAAATATAAAAGGCTATATAACGATGCATTGGAAGATTTAGAACATAATGATAGAAGTACTATGACAGAGATAAAGAATTATATGAAAGAAATCAAGAAAAAAATACAAGAATTGCAATAGAAGCAAATATATTTTCTACAAGGAAAAAGAGAAGCGGTATCAAGTTACATAAACAGATTAATAAAGGAAGATGGTAATGTAATGAGAGAAATAAAAATTTAAAAGAAGAAATAGAAAGAACTCAGGAAAATATTATGAATAGTGTAGTACAATATGTATAGGAAATGTTTAAAGAAAAAAGGTAGTGAAAAAACATGGAAAGTAATAAAGTAACAGAAAAAAAGTTAGACAAGGAGAATTCTTTAAATGAGCTAAATAAAGGACAAGTAAAAATATGGCTGTAGGACCAGATGGAATAGGGTATGAAATGTATAAAAATTTAAGGGATTTGCAAAAAAATGTTTTTTAAAGATTCTGAATGAATGGTTAAATGAAGGTTTTATGTATAAATAATTATGTACTGGAATGTTTAAATTCAAATGGAAGAAGGAAGATTGAAGACAATTAAAAAAAACTGGAGACTGGTAATACTGAATAATAGTGATTGTAAGTTCTTTATGATAATAATACAAAATAGGTTTGAAACTAAAATGGAAAATGTTATGGAAGATAGTATATACAGTATAAAGAGGAAGGGTTGCCAAGAATTATTGATGATAGATAAATTGTGAATGATATTATGAAAAAAAAGAAGCGAAGATCATGATAGGAGAACTTAATAAGGTATTTAACACAAACAGACATGAAATTGCATAGGTAATAATGAAAGAATATAATTTAAGCGAGAAAGTTAGGAAATTATGTATGTCAGCATACAGTAATAATAAAGTAAAAATACTTGTAAATGGGTGGTTATGCCAAGGGATACATACGAAGAGTGGTGTAAGACAGGGATGTCCAATGAGTTGTTTAATATTTGCACTAGTCATGAATGTGATAGCATGTGAAATAAATTACAAAATGAAGGAGGCAGGGTATATAACACCTGAAGTATTAAACATTCCAGTTCTGTTAACACATGCAGATAACACTAATAATTGCAAAAAACAACATTGTATAAAAGAAATGATAATTTGCACAAATAAGTAATCTAGGGATAACATAAATGGCTTTAAATAAAGAGAAAAGTAAATATTTTGATGCTGTAGTAAAGATTGGGGTATATATTTTACAACAAATGAAATTTCTGTGTTAGATATAAATTTTGTTAATAAAGATATAAGAAGAATTCAATAAAAAAGCAATAGAACAAATAAAACAAGCTTATATTTTCTGGAAAACATAAATTATTATTCAGAAAAAAGGTTCATTTGATAAATTCAGTACTGATGGGAAAAATAGCATATTTAGCAAGTGTATTTATGTTGCCAACAGTATTTGAAAAGGAATTATTCCAGATATTTTTTTTCCATTTACATGGGGTTCTAGATTAAATACAGTAAAAAGAGGAGTTTTGTATGTAAATAAAGCAGAGGGAGGATTATGGTTAATTAACCCAGTGGTAAAGTAGATAAATAAAAAAAGATGAGAGATTAGTAGTAAAACTGTGTAAATATAAGTATGATGAATTTGGGGGTATGGTAAAAACGATTAAAAGAGAAAAGGAATATATAAATTAAGAAATAAAATGTTACCAAGAAAATATTTTTGTGGAAAATACAAACTGATGATATACAAAAAGAAATAAAAGTATGGTATATAAATGTAATGATGAAACAAAAAGCTTAAATGTTGTCAGGATATTTAGGGATCAGCTCCACAGTACCTGGTTCCTTCCACAATCAGCAAGAAATGAGATCTATGAGTTTATCAGCCAGGGAGGTCACCCAAGAAG
Source organism: Protopterus annectens (assembly GCF_019279795.1). Taxonomy (NCBI): domain Eukaryota; kingdom Metazoa; phylum Chordata; order Ceratodontiformes; family Protopteridae; genus Protopterus; species Protopterus annectens. The sequence goes on along the minus strand of NC_056729.1, from coordinate 492,726,969 downwards.
TAGCTTGGCCAGACCTGAAAGCCTCCAGGAACACTGATTCCTCCTAGCAAGGGGTATCAGAAGACCAACCACATTTCTATTTTAAAAGTTCTAGAATGTCTCCAAAAGAGACATTTTCTGGTGGAGATCTGGGGGATCCTTCCCCTTCACTGAAATCAGTGTCCTCAGTAAGAGATTCCTGAGGGGAATCTAGGTATCTCCTTTTACACATCCTTGTATCTCCTTTTACACATCCTCTTCTGAGGGACCTCCTCAGTGGAATAGTCTGGGAAAGTATTGGAAGAGATGAGGCTGTCCTGAGGGACTGACTGAAGACTTGATCAGGCTGGCTGTCCCAGTGAAATGAAAGAACAAGGCTCAAATCAGAGCACTGAAGTAGGTGTATTTGTCTGATCCGAGCAAGGCAGGAATGTCCTTTCTCTAGATAAAGAAAAGGATCTCTCCACATCCTCCAAGGCAGAGCACCTGGGGGAAACCGAAGTCAACAGCAAAGGAGTTGATAATTCTTGAACCGTTGGCTCCTGCAGCTCTCAAGCACTCCACCTGAGAAAGGAGTCAGTCCCAAGCTGCCCAGTGCTAAAGCCCTAAGGAGCAGAAATGGCTCCAATAGCTTCAGAGTCCATCCTAGCCCCTCTGATCTAGTGCTGACACCTTGGCTCCAAGAGTCATTCTGGCTCCAAAAGGCTCAGGACTGGGTGACTCAGAGAAGTTGCCAGAATCAAAGAACAGACTGTCTTCAGATCTGACAAGGATGCCCCCAGGGGTCTCTGATCCAAGGTCTCCAAAACAATGGATTGGATCAGAAAAGGAGACACCAAAGGGGAAGTATACGAAGGTCAGCTCATGGATCCAGTGGGAATCAGAGCGGGAAGTACCACTATCTGGATCTGAATTTTTCTCATCATCCTATCCATGTCCACCTTGGGTAAACTTCTGGAAGACCTGACATAAGATGTGGAGGACACAGATCTTGAATGTCTGCAGAGGGATCCCAACAAGAAGGGTGAAAGGAGTCAAGAAGTGACTGAATTCAGTAGGAGGAAAGGTGATCAGATCCGGGGTGATTTTGATTTAGAAACAGTTGGATCTGAAGTGGTTGGATCCAATTTTTTTGACATCTTAGTTGACGGCTCAGAGGAAGAAGTCGAAGAGTATATGCAATCCGGCGGCCTCTTGTGAGAGGCTTTATCTTTGGGAGCCAAGTATTGCTTCTCCTTATCCAATTTCTTAGAGGTAGTATGATCCCCAGCAGAAGACAAAGAAGTAGAAGGGAGAAGGCCCTTTAACACCAGCTTGTTCCTCCTGTCAGTGAGAGCTCTGGAATTGAACCCAGAGCAAATAGAGCAATCCGCATCTAAATGTGTGGCTCCCAAACAATATATGCATTTGCTGTGGGCATCTGAGTTTGGGATTTTATGCTCACGGGTAATGCATTTTTTAAAATTGGTAGGCATGAGAAAACTGTCAAGAATGCAGGGGAGGTAGGAGAAAATTAAATTAAAGTATGTTACAGATATTTTTAAGCTAAACTCACTATTATGATAGAAAAAACTCCCAAAACCTCGAAAGCAAAAGGATCCATGTCTGAAGCTGAATGGCGGCAAAAAATATCTGAGGCATTTTAGATTGATGAGGCATTATGGGTAAAGGGAGGGGCTTGAGAATTTTGGATCTGAGGATCTGGTAGAAGTGGCTGAGTCAGATCCGAGACCCATCAGTTGAGGAATGAATGAAAAGGACAACATGAAATCATTATATTTTTACTACTCTATCTCTTGAAAATATAATGAAAGAATAAAAAAAGTCTGCATGAATTAGTATCACTATAAAAATACATAAGACTAACAAATTGCAGTTGTTTGTTTTACTTAAAGTTGTGTGAGGGACATAGAATTACACTATCCAAACCCATAGTCCATATGCAACTTGTGTATCACCTAAGATGCCTTCCCCTTACAATGATAACATGCCATAATCACCCCATTCCCTAAAGTAAAAGCACCCATGCTACCCAAACATGCCATAATCACCCCACTCCCTAAAGTAAAAGCACCCATGCTACCCAAACAATGGTAGCACATAGGACAAAGAAGTTATGTGCTTACCATAATGTTCCATGTGAGTTGGTCATCTCGCCTTCATTCATTACTGATGGGTTTGGAGCTGATCCCTCAGCTCCGAGTCAACACCTACTACAAAGCTCGAGGATTTCAAGTTGTTTGAGGCCAAGTACCTATCCCATGATGCACCTTGAGTTATCTCAGATCTTGTTTGCTGCATATAATAATACCATATGTCATTCTATAACTCCATAAGAGAGAGAGAGAGTGTAGAAGGGTTGAGTGACCAGGAAGGATCTAGCTTCTAGGTCTTCGGAGAGTCCAGGAGGGGGTAGGAGGGAGGGACATAAGAATGAAGGTGAGATGACCAACTCACATGGAGCATTATGGTAAGTACATAACTTCTTTATGTGAAGTTGTTCTATCTCACCGTTCATTCTTTACTGATGGGTAGCGTCCCAAGCACCATCTACCTCAGGTGGCTCACGGGAGTATATTTCTCAGGACCGTGGATCCAAAGGAGGCCCTGTCAACTTTGTAATGACTGATAAAGTGGCTGCTGCACAAATGTTATCAATAGGAAGTCTGGCAGAAAAATCAGAGGATGTAGAAACTGCTCTGGTTGAGTGAGCTTTAATTTTATGCTGTAAGGGCATACTGGCAGCTGAATAAGCAAAGGTGCTACAATCAGATAACCATTTAGACAGAGTTGTTTTAGCCACTGGCATACCCTTCCTGGAATCTGAAAGTGAAACAAAAAGCTGGTCTGATTTCCTGAAATAATTTGTTCTGTCCAAATAAAATCTGAGCTGTCTCTGAACATCAAGTTTGTGTAGCATGTACTCTAGGTTGTTGGAATGGTTGGGGAAGAAAACTGGCAAATCGATAATTTGGGTGAGATTAGTTTTAGTGCAAACTTTGGACAAGAAAGAGGGGTTTGTTTGAAGTGAGACTCTGTCAGCATCGAAAATCAAATAAGGAGGCTTGATGGTCAAGGCTTGAAGCTCTGACACTCTGTGGGCAGAAGTAATAGCCACTAAAAAGATGGTTTTCCATGACAATAATTTGAGTTCACATGTGGAAGCTGGTTCAAATGGTGGAAGAATTATGTGGGAAAGCATAAAATTTAGATTCCATGGAGAATACAGATTTCACAGGTGGTCTAATATGAAAGGTCCCTTTGAGAAAGGCTTTGGATAATTTGTGTGACATAATATTCAATCCTTCAAATCCCAGATGAAAGTTAGAAATGGCAGCAAGTTGAACATGGACTGTTGCTGCTGCAGCTGCTTTATTGAATATCACAGTTAAGAATTCTAGAATAGAGGCCATAGGGGCTTGGTAAGGATCAATATTGTTTTTAGAGGCCCATATAGAGAATTTTTTCCATTTGCTGAGGTATAGCTTCCTTGTAGAGGATTTATGAGAGGATAGAAGAATTTGCTTTGTCTCATCGGAAAGGTTGTGGAACCTGGCTATGATGGGAATTGGAGCTGCCAAGCTGTCAGCTTTAGGGACTGCAGAGAGGGATGAAGTTCCCCCGACAAGTGCGTCAGAAGGACCGGAACTGTGTCCGGAATCCAGGGGTCCTCCAAAAGATGATGTCAAAGGAAGGGGAACCAAATCTGACGAGGCCAATGAGGAGCTATTAGAATAATGGTCCTTCCTAGGGCTTTTGCTTTCTGTAATACGTTGGGTATCAATGGGATTGGTGGAAATGTATAAAGGAGACCCGGGGGCCAATCATGAATGAGTGCATCCCTCTGGGCTTCTCCCGGAGGAGGAATCAGGGCAAAGTAGCTTCTGCATTTCATGTTCATGTGATTGGCAAAAAGGTTACAGCAAGGCTGGCCCCACCTGCGGAATATCCCGTCCGCTATTTCCATCTTGAGGGACCACTCATGGGGCAACAAAATTGCTCTGCTCAGCTTGTCTGATATCACACTGGATTTCCCCATGATGTGCTTTGCTAACAGAAAGCACTGGGTGGAAATAGCCCACTGCCATACTCTGAGGGCCTCACGACAAAAGGGGTATGATCTGGTTTTTCCTTGTTTGTTCAAATATCAGACCACTGACATGTTGTCCGTCTGAATCGCAATCGTACCCAGAGGAAGAGAGTCCTGGAAGTACTGCAATACCAAAAGTACTGCTCTCATCTCTAGGACATTGATATGCACATGTGTCTCTTTATTGGTCCATGTGCCTTGGGCTGTCTTTCCCTGAAAATGCCCCCCCACCCTATCATGGAAGTGTCCATGGTCACTGTGGCCACTGAAGGGGGTAACACAAATTGGCATCCTATCATAACATGACGTGAGGTTAACCACCACTGACGATCCTTTTTGCAGGAATTTGTGATCATTATCATGTGAGATATGGGGAGCTCTTGGTAAGACCATTGAGTGAACATCAGCCATTGCAGTATCCGCATATACATACGACCCAGTGGTATGGCCAGAATTGCTGCTGCCATCATTCCTAACAATTTCAGAACTTCTGATGCTGGTGCTTTGTTTTTGAATATTAGAATGCGGACATGCTGATGGAGAAGTAAGGCTCTTTCTACTGGAAGTCTTAGCGTGATGGTGGTGGTGTCCAGTTCTGCTCCAATAAAGACAATATGCTATGATGGTGACAAGGCAGATTTTTCTGAGTTTATTGTAATGCCCAGCTGATTGCAGAGTGACAGAGTGAACTCCCTGGCCTGAATGAGTTGATGCCTGGTGGTGATGGTAAGGAGCCAATCGTCTAGGTACGGGAACATCTGTAATCCTAAATGTCTCAGGTGAACCATGACCACTGCCACACATTTGGTGAACACTCTGGGGGCTGTAGTGAGATCAAAGGGCAGGGCTCAAATCTGATAATGATTGGCTCCCAGCCAGAAGTGCAGATGATCCCTGGATGGCCTGGCCATTTTTATGTGGTAGTATGCATCCTGGAGATCTATCGAGCACATCCAACTGTCTTTCCCTAAGAAGGGAAGTATTGACTGAAGCCTGACTATCCGAAACTTCTCTTTCTTTACAGATTTGTTTAGTCTGCTGAGGTCCAATATAGGTCTCTAGTCCCCTGTCTTTTTTGGAACTAAAAAGAATCTTGAGTAAGTTCTGGATCCTGTCTGGTCTGCTGGGACTGGTTGGATGACTCTTTTTCTTAGCAACATCTGGACCTCTACTGTTGCTTGTTCCCTGTAATTGGGTGGAATGTCTGGGATTTTCCTTGTCGGTGGAGTTGGTGTGGTGAATGGGATGAAGTATCCTCTGGAAATGATACTTTGTACCCAGTTGTTTGTTATTTTGAGCCAGGGGTCTGGGTACAAAGATAAGTGACCCCCGACTGGCTCCAGAGCAGGACAGTCGGGCCTCCTTTCAGGAGCGCTGGTAGGGCTACCCAAAGAAGTGATCTCTGTCACCCTGGTTTTGCAGACCCCCCTCTACCGCGAGGGCTGCATCTTCCATTGTTGCCCCTCCTCTGACCCTGGAGGGGGGGGTTCACCACGTGTCATCTGAAAGGCTTCTTGGGCTTTTCGGAAGCACATTTTCCCTCCCCTTTGATCCTTGGGGTAGGGTCTGGTAGGGGTGGAAAAATGGACTCTGACGGCAGACAGAGTCTTTCCACCCTGCTCACACCTGGTTAAGTTTCCTTAACTTTGGGCCTAAAAAGAGACGAGCCATCAAAGGGGGTATTCAAGAAGGATGACTTGAAGGGCTCCACGAAGGAACACAAGCTCATCCAGGAGTGTCTCCTAAGAGCAACTCCTGTACCTGCTGCTCTACTCATTCCATCAGCTGCATATAAAATGAGGCGCATGGATGAGTTCACTATGGAATTGAGGGTAGCAAGCTGGGAGGCAACTTTGTCTGTAGCTCCTGCAGCTACTGTACCCTGAAGGGTATCTCCCAGCTCTTTAAGGAGATCTCTTTGTAGTCTCGTAAAATGGGTTAAATAGTTAAGTGAACAAAGTGCAAAAGTCACTGAACTAAACATGTGCTTCCCATGTCTATCCATGATCCTGGAGTCTATGTTAGGAGGATGGCTAGATAAGGAAGTTTCAGACATTTCCTTTTTGGTGGCTGCCACCACCACCATGGCATCAACTGGCACACCTTTGGTCAAGAAGTATTTATCTAGGGGGGCAGATATGAACTTATTAGGCCTCCTAGGGACAGGCTCCATGGTGTCCAGAGACTCCAACACCCTTCATGAGACCAGCTGCATAAGCTCATCGAAGGGCAGAGACACCCAAGAGATGGAGGGCTGAGACCTGAAAGCCTTCAGGAGGACCGACTCATCCTCAGTAAGGTTGGTGGACTGCCAGTCACCCCTCTGCCTAAGGATTTCCAGTATCTCTACAAATGAGATATCCTTAGAGGGGGACCATGAGGACCCTTCTAATTCACCCAAGTCAGTATCAGATGTTAATGACTCCTGAAGGGAGTCCAAATTTTTCCTCTTACACACTCCCTTCCTGGGAACCTCTTCAGTGGGAGCTTCTGGAGAGGTCTGTCAAGAGCATGGGCCACATAGCTTCCTTAGGCTCTGGGTCTCTGCGCTTAGCTAGGATCTGTGAGGCAGAAGCAGACACAGGTGCTTTAGGGGATGAAGAAGCCAGACCTGAAGTTGGGGATATCTTGGGAGACATAACTCTCCTCATGGCTTCGAAGGCACCCCTGTTCCAGTGCAAAGGGACAGATGGATCAGAGGGAACCATTGATACCCCCAGCACTGGGACAGTGGGCTCTGAGCCTGAGGTAAGAGCCAAGCTCATCTGAGCCGAAGCCCTGAGAAGCAAAGTTGGAACCGACAAGTCAGTTTGACTATCCTCCCTGGACCCAACCAGAGAGTGTCGGCTCCTAGAGTCCTCAATTGGCACCAAGGACATCAGAGTGAAAGGAGCAGAAAACACTGGAGCAGCCGTCGGCTCAGAAGGCTCCACAATCAGCAAGTCTGACTCCTCCAGCTCCTAAGGACTGGTATGGCTCAGAGGAGGAAGAGACATAGCTGGCATAAGGGTCTTTGGCTCTGAAGCCACCTGTGTTGGAGCCGATAATAATTTTGCAAAGGCCGGTACCTGAAGAAGCTTCTGCACCACCCAATCCACATCCAAATGTCAGAGGCTAATAGAAGACCTAGATGAACGGACCAATGGTACCGACTGAAGAAGTGGAGATTTGGGAATTTCGAATACCGGTTCCAAAACCGGGTACTGGCTCCAAAAAGAAAAGACAGTCGGCTCTGAGACCTGTGGAGCCAATGTCACAGACTCTTTTGACTTTTTCAACTTTTTAGAATCCACAGAAGTCTTGGAGGACTTGGAGGACTTACTAGATCTATCTTGGTCACTCAAAGCCTCCTGGAAAGAAGGTTTCAACAAACCTCTGTCAATGAGCTTCCTTTTTCTCTCTTGGAGGACTCGAGAGGAAAAAGAATGGCATATAAAACATGTTCCTTGTAAGTGCAAGACACCCAAGCAGTAGACACAGTTCACATGGCAGTCAGTAACAGACATACTCTGCTCACATTTAGGGCATTTTTTAAACCCTGACTTAGGGTGTTTGTCCTTGTCATCAGCCATGACAGAAATGGACACACCCAACAACAGCAAATATAAATTAGCCTTCTAATAAAAAACAGGCTAACTATAAGCACAGACACACACAAGCCTTTCAAACTAAAGCTATCTATAACTATTAATAAGCCTTGTAATAAAAAAGCATGCTAAATATATGCACGCAAGCCTAAAATTAAGGCTAACAGCACACACACAGAAATTAACTAAGCAGATAATCTTAACAAGCAAGGTAACTCTAAGAATTATGAGATACTCTGCTAAGAAAAAAAATGACAAAAGGTCACTGAATAAAAACTTACTAGTCAGTAAGTAATCACACAATACTATGCTAATAACAAATGTGGCAAAAAGGTCACTGAATAAACAATTTTAGTCAGAAAATTTAAATAGGCCTATGAAGAAAAACGAGGCCAAATATATAGCTAAGAAAGCACACAGGGAAGGGAACTCCGCAGATAAAGCTTTAAGAGCTTATCTAACCTAAATATCTAACTATTCTAACAATAAACTAACAATAATTTTTGGAAATAGAAAAGTATTAAAATTTTTTCTGGCCCGAGCTAGCAAAAACCTCCGATCAGTTGCAGCGGCAAACTAGATCTGGGGTAACTCAAGGTGCATCATGGGATAGGGACTTGGCCTCAAGCTACTTGAAATCCTCGAGCTTTGTAGTAGGTGCCGACTCGGAGCCGAGGGATCAGCTTTGAACCCATCAGTAAAGAATGAACGGCGAGATAGAACAACTTCAAATCATTTGTTATCATAATAACCACAGACACAGCACTCAATTAGGAGTAACCACAGACACAGCATTCAGGCTACACAGAGACAAACTATGTAAAATATGAGTAAGGGTCTGCTCCAAGCTGTATTTCTATAGAATTCAATCAGTCCTTTGGTATGGAAAACCACAAGTATCAAATTAAAGTACTAAACTCCAGGGATATTGAATTGCAGAATTATTCTGCTTTAAACAGTACCTCACCTACAGGACATTGCAAACAAAATCAGAAAGTGCATTTTCACCACTACAGACTATCAGTTGTGCCTCAGAGTATGGTGCTGGGACCCCTTTTGTTGTTGATATTCATAAATGTAGTGCCTAAAACAAACATCTTACTGAATGCCAAGGTTATGACAATTTGTCAGTATTCAGACTGTCTCTTAGTTATAAAAGACTACCTGAAAAGCATTTTAACTGCTTTAACTGATTGGCTGGATGATATGCAAATTGTTATGCATACCATAAAACATTGCACATGCCTTCAAGTACATACCAGAGGGTTTTAATAACATGAAGTGCTTTTCGTCCAGTACAATGACTGGACTTCATCAGACAAATAACAGAAACACTATGGGCCAGATTCACGATGGCTTGCACGGAGTCTACAAGTAGAGTAAGACTCCATGCAGCCATCATGTACAACGAGCGATCCACGAACAGCCTGTACTAGCATGTCTCCTACATGGAGAGGGCTGTGATATGCAAATTACCTCACTTGCAGCCGAAAGACATTGAAATGAGGTAAATTTGAAACCTGTCCGGTAGGAGGCGTGTTTAGCTGTAGAAATGTACTCAGTTGACAACTGAGTACCGTTCTGCAATAGCACAAAATGGCCTTGTCAGCTCCAAATAAAGGTTGCATATGGTTGAGGAAGCATGCCAATGGCCAAATATACGGCCATTGGAAAGTTTTCCTGATGCAAAATTAAAATAAAAATAATTTCTTTTCGCCAATTTCCGATGTTTAAGCGTAGAACAGTGCCACGCAAATGGGGTGCACTATAAAAATCATAAAATAAGGCAATAAAAGCCACAAACATGGAATTTATGAAAATTGTCAAATTTCAATGTAAGGGAATAGCAGGCTGAAGACAACATGGCCACCGAGTAGGGTTGCTAGGGAGAAGCCCAGTCTAAGACATGTAACCAAGCATTAGTAGGCAATCCTATGTAAATGAGTATTAGGATAGTGAATCACACTTTTACATAGCAAATGAACACAGTCAGTGGAGTGTAGGAGTAGGATATGGGGAGGAACAGAGTAGGAGATAGGTGACATCACAAGGGGGTATGTGAAGAAGTAGTGCAGCTCATTGGAGGACAGTGGCATCTGTTAGGTGTCAGTTAGACATCATGGAAAGAGTTGTGTTTACAGGTCGGCCAGGGAAAGCCAAGAAATGGAAGGTGTATACTGTGGATAACACCAAAGTTTCTTGCTGAGTAGTATCTTGCTGCGTGTGCGTGCCTGTAAACTGGAGTAAGACAGAGTCGTGCGTGGAAGGGTGAGAGTGCTTAAGCATGTATAAGGCTGTTGGAAGACCTGTAAACTTGTTTTGCTGCTTGCGTTGGCTGGTGTTTTAGGTTGAATAAGCAAGTTTTAGTCCGTCTAAGCATGTATGCGCGTGTGTGAGCTGCTGTGAGCGTGTTTGCGCTTTTATGCGTGTCACTCCCCCTGAGGAAACAGAAAGGAAAAAGGAAGCACAACAAATAGCAGGAAGCTACCAGGTGATACTAGTAGAGCTAGCAGATGAAAATCATCCAAATAAGGCAATAACACAAGCAGAGCACTAGCCTAGCCCAGCACTTAAAACTCTGCAAACAACAGTGCAGTTTGTTTCTCACAAGAGACAGGGAATTACTGGATATGCTACTAGAAGTGAAAACTGAAAAAGCTTCACTCAGACAAAAAATGCTAGGGGCTGCCATTGCTGTTATAAGACTACATATGCAACATGCTGAGGGTGGTGATAATGCAAATGCTGCTGGACAGCCCACAGTGAGGAGACAGAGAAGAGTGTACAGGCCCAGGGTCACCTACCAGGGGTTACATGAGCTGGAGATAGTGGAGCGCTATAGAGTGGACAGAGACATCCTGCAGCAAATTGTGGAGCTGTGCAGGCCACGCCTCACACACAGAACCAACAGAGGGGAACCCATCCCAGTGGAAACCAAGGTATGTGTTGGCCTAAGAATACTATCAACAGGTACCTTTCAGAGACCAACTGGTGATATGATGGGGATATCACAGGAATCAGCATCCAGGGTACTGCACCAGTTCCTGGATGCCATGTCAGCACATGTCGGTGATCATGTATATTTCCCCAATTCCCGTGAGGTATTGGCCAGCAATATGCGTCTCTTCCAGCAAATAGCAGAATACCCTGAGGCAGTGGGTGCAATAGACTGCACGCATATATGCATCAAAGCACCAGCCGGTGAGCAGGGTAGGGCCTACATTAACCACAAGGGCTTCCCCTCCATCAACTGCCAGGTTGTGTGTGATGCCCAGGGCATAATAATGAATGTGTGTGCTGGTTGCCCTGGAAGCTCAACCCAACATGATGCTATGCAGGTAGGTAGATGCACGGCCAAACCAATCAAGTAAACAACAAAAGGCCAGCAATATGCGATCCAGAAGTAACAAAAAAAAAAATATAGATCAAATACATATAGATGGCTGAATAGCCAATGCCTTCTTCAGTGTATGACATACACTGAAGAAGGCATTGGTTGCCGAAACCGGTCTGTCTAATAAAGGGTTATTATTCAGCCATCTATATGTATTTGATCTAATTATTTTCTTTTTGTTACTTCTGGATCACATATTGCTGGCCTTTTGTTGTTTAACTGCTCTGGAAGCTACCATGATTCCCATATCTGGCATCTGACACAGCTGTACCAGACATTTGCCAATGGGGACATCCCACATGGTCACTTAGTGGGGGATGCTAGCTATGCACTGGAGCCGTGGCTGATGACACCCATCAGAAATGCACACACACCTGAACAAGAACGCCATAATGAGGCACACGCACAAACACGAAATGTAATTGAGCATGTGTTTGGGTTGCTCAAGTCATGGTTCCGGTGCCTGGGCACATCTGGTGGAGCCTTGCAATACTCACCAACTACATGTACCCAAATTGTCATGGTATGTGCTATGCTACATAATATGATCCTGCGAAAACAGCTGCAACAGGACCAGCATAGGCCTGGGCCAAACAGCCCCCCACCAGTGCCAAGGCCATCACAGGCAGAGCGTGACTCAAAGGAGGAACAACCTGAGCCTGCCCCAGTAGGAAGACGGAGGTGTGCCCAGTATGCCTTGGCCTTGGCAAAGAGGCAACGCATAGCACATACACTGGCTCAGTAGGAACCCTGGAAATTATACCTCTCTCTGACTCACACATATAGTAAAAGGGATGCCTAACTTGACACTACCTGTTGCCAAACATGTATAGGGAGTGCAGTATGCGCATCCGACATAGGCAGCCCTGCAGCAGCACCTGAGGCATGATTGCCATGTGTTAAGCAATGTAAGGTAGTGCTAAACAGCATTCACCACCATGTTGTATATACAAACTTGATGACCTTCAGTAGCATCCTACCCTCACCAAACATGAGGCCACAATATGAAGACAAGATGATCAATTACAACAATTGGCTTAAGTATTGGTGTCAGTGAAAGGGGATTCAATGCCTGTCAGCCTGGGATGAGATGCTCGACAAGACATGATGCTTTGCTAGGGATGGATTTCACTTACCACCTGTGGCCTATTGGATATTGCCAAAGGCTCTTGTCACCCCCATAGTGCCTTTTCTATGTAAGGCTCAAAACACAAACCCACCTCCATGGGTATCACAAGGGATAAGAAAGTATAGGTAATGCTACTCAATGCCAGAAGTCTAAACTGCAAGATGCATGCACTCCAAACACTCCTCAGCATGGAGAATGTTGATATCTGTGCAGTAACAGAAACCTGGTTCAAGGCTCTCAAGAGCACCCTTGCATTCACAGGTACAACTCATACCATGCTTTACAGCTGCAAAACATGGAACAAACTACAAAAGGAGGGTGAGTATCAATATTTGTCAAAGATACCCACACCCCCAGGTTGGTGGCACAGCATGAAGCATCAGAGACTACCCATGTGTAATCAACAGTGGGTAAAACCACCTTCCAGTTCATAGCCTGCTACAGACTACCCTCCTAAATCCAGGAACCACACTTGGCCAACTGGAGAACACATGAAAATATGAAGATCTCCCCAAACACCATTATATTGGGTGGCTTCAACTACCCAAACATACACTGGGTGCATTACCCTAGCTCCAACACCCTAGCCCACAGGTTCCCAGAATTTATAAATCAAAATGCTATGGAACAACTTGCTACCACTCCCACAAGAGGGGAAAACATACTGGACCTGATCATCACCAACATGGGGACTCTATGCCCAAGACCAGAAGTGTATCCCTCACTGGTATGATCACACCAGATAGTAATCTCACTGGATATTCACATCCTCACCCCAGCCCATGGCCAGAAAACCACAGTGAAAAATGTTCACTAAAACATATGTCACACACCTCAAAACTGAGGTGGAATCCTTCACAGCCCCTGTGTCTGTGGAAAATACGGCCCAGACCTCATAACCCTTTATAAACGCATTCTATGAACACCGTCAGGAATGCATGGATCATGCAATCCCAAATAGAACCAAGACCCAATCCTCCAAAGGCAGGCATCCTTTTTGGTGGACCCCAGCCATAAACAAACCATACAATACAAGGAGGAAGCTACTATATGATAGATCCAAATCACAAAAAGGGAAGCCATCTCTGACAAGTATTATTGAAAAACAACGTCCACACATAAAATTGTCTAAGGCCATCTGTGAGATAAAAATCGTACAGGACACCAAGGATAATCACAAGGCATTCTTTACTTATTGTAGGAACCTGTGTGGGAATCCCCAGGTATGTTCAGAATTAGTCCAAAATGACAAACAGTAAACAAACCCACAGACATTGCCAACATCCAAGCTGACAGGTTCAGTGCAAACTCCCCCCCCCCCACCAAAAGGGCAAATATCTATCCCAGCAGAGTGCTGGCCCCCTGACATCGCAGATGCTCAGGTAACAGCCAGCCTCTCCAAAGCAAAACACACAGCATCAATGGGACCAGACGGTGTCCTGGGCTGTGTCCAACATGAACCTCAAGAAGAATTGAACACACACATAAAACCACTGTTCAATGTCAGCCTTAACACACGATATGTACCCAAAGAGCAGTGTACAGCAACAGTGGACCCTCTCCACAAAGGTGGTGCTTCAACGGATACTGCAAACAATTGCCCCAGAAGCCTGACTAGGTTGGTCTGCAAAGCTATGGAAAGGATCATCATGGACCTCAGAAATAAGCATATTGGGGACACACAGACACTGGATCCTACTGATTTTGGCTTTGTTAAGGGCAGATCCTGCCTCTTAAACCTGGTTGAGTCATTTGAAACAGTCACCAAGGCCATTGACGAGGGGATGGTGGTCCACACAGCCTACCTGTACCTTGCAAAAGCCTTCCATACAGTACCCCACTTGGTCATCATAGATAAGATCACCAGCTTCAATAGAAACCCTTATGTCACTAGATGGGTTGCAAACTGGCTCAAGGACAGAACCCACATGGTCTGAAATGCTGGAGCCATGTCAGACCACAAACCAGCTACAAGTGGCATCCCACAAAGCTCAGTCCTGGGACCTCCCTTGTTTGATATATATTTCTTAGAGGTACAGGCCAACACAGAAGGACTGTTGGTGAACAAGTTTGTAGATGACTGCAAACTGGGCACCATAATCGACCCTCCAGCTGACACAAGCATCCTACAAAAGGGCCTCATAGAAACAGACAACTGGTGCCAGAGCCATGTCCTCAAGCTAAACACAAAACAGTGTATAGTCCTCCCCTTTGTCAAAAACTAAGTGCCCACAAATTACTACATATGTGGTAACTCATTAAGTATGGAAGAAGTGATAAAGGACCTGGGGACCCAAGTCGATAGCAATCTCACATTCGACAACCATGTGGCCAAAGTGTTCAGAGAAACATTTCATATAGCCCACCTAATCATGAAGGTAATCACATCTACATCACTGGAGGTCATTGTGCCTCTTAACTCATCCCTCATGAGGCTCATAATTAAGTACAATGCCCCTTGTGGGATGTACCTTTTCAGACACCTGCAGCAGCTGGAAAGACCACAAAAGTACCTCACCAGGAGGATCAAAGGGCTCAAACACATGCCAGTCACTGCCCAGTTAAAGAAACTGCAGCTCCATTCAGTGGCATACTGCCTGCCCAGAGGTGATCTGTGCCAGATGTATAAAGCCATGTCCAACCTGGAATCAATGGATATGCTGCACCTTGGAAAATCAGAATCCCATCAAGCTATGCGCTCAAGAGACCTGAACCTCAGGACTGAAATAAATAGGACATGCTGGAGTGACAGATCCATAACCCAGAGGCTCCCCCCACTCTTGAGTAAACTCCCACTCCAGGTTAGCCAGAGTCCCTCATTGACTGTCTTCAAGAGGAATCCTGATGAGTGGATGGGAGATTGTAGGTTTACCCTGGGTATCACGTCTATGTCACTGTTAGCCAGAGGCACAGTATACTAACCATGAAAAATGTAATGGCAAACTCCACTTACAATGTGTGTTGAAAGCCAAACACACTCTGGCTAGGATTATAAATGCCCTAGGGCAGATAGCCTAGTATGAACCTATGAACAGAATCACACACACCAAGTAGTACAACTGTGGTCACTGTGGAGTAATGTTTGCCAATGTCCACCCAAGTGGGTGAATACACAGCAATATCAGACAAGCCAGGTTTAAGTAGGCCATAGCTGAACAAAATGCAACATGCTCATAGTTGCCCAACTGGCCCTTAACTAGTCTGGTCTGTTCAGTATGAGCATTTACAGCAGTGATGGGACTCAAACCCATGATACTGTGCACCATAGTGAAAGTACTGAACCACTACACCATGACAGTATTGCAGTGTTCAGCCAGTATGAGAGAATGTTGCCAAGTCTTTGCAAACTATCCCATGGAAACCATGCAAGCACAGCATAATCCCTGTTGAGTTATGACACAAAGGAGTCTGGCAGTAAGAACACAACATGACTTCCAACACTCACAGTATTAATGTCAATATTGGTCATGTTCACACACAACCACAAATGTAGTGGACTTCAGATCACAACATATGGAAAGGTCACACTGGGCATGCTCACACATTTGGATAAATGAGACACATGTCAGGCAACAAACCATGGAAAGCCTGAACTGGGCATGCTCACACACTTAGGCCATGTCTGAGTATAGCAGTGAGTCACACATATCTGGCAGTTGGATGTGCTAAGCCAGGAACCTCCCACGATCCAGCAATCCACCCTGTGCACACAGTTAAATGACAACAGACACATATATTAATATACCGGAACCCTGTCATGATCAAACATGTTATGCAGATACACACGTTGTTCACAGAAACTGTGAAAGTTATGGCAATAAAGACCTGCAAACAGTAGCAGCAACAAATATTGTACATCCCCAACATAAACATAGGTGCAGAGGTGAATACTAGGCTGTCTGCCCTGGGGAATTCATAAGCCTAGGCAGAGTGTATTTGGTGTCTGCCTCCCCAGTAGAGTAGCCTACTGTGCCTCTGTAAAGTAGGTCACAGAAGGCACCCTTTAAGGCTACTTTGCTGTGCCTCTGTCAAGCACGGACACAGTGGAGATCCCAGGGGTGAATTTGCAATTTCCCATCCATGCGGCTATATTTTGCTGGAAGAGGGTTGGTGAGGGGCTATGTCTAACTTTAACTGGGATTCAATTCCAGAGTGAGGGGAGCCTGTGAGTAATGAATCTGTCCCTGCAGCATGTCCTATTTATGTTTGTGCTGAGGTTTATGTCCCTGGAGTGTGTAGCTGTAAGGGTCTTGGATGTTATGAGGTGGAGCATGTCCATTACTTCTGGGTTTGAAATGGCTGTGTATGGCAGGCATAGATTACCTCTAAGTAGGCATTAAGCAACTGAGTAGAGCTGGAGATCCTTTAGCTGAGCTGCATAGGACATCTGTGTGTAGCCCATGATTCTCTTGGGGAGGTACTGTTGTGTTCACTGTAGTTGCCACAGGTGTTGGGTAAGGTACACCCCAAAAGGGGCATTGTAGTCAAACATGGTCCTGATGAGTGAGTAGTAGAGGGCCACAATGACCTCACATGATCTACATGCAAACACCCATGTGAGAAGGAGGGCTATACAAAGTTCTTAGCAATGACTCTCTGTCAATGTGATTAGCAAAGGAGAGGTTATGATCTATCTGGGTCTGTGGGATATTGCTCTGTTATGTAGTAGCTTCCTCCTTCTATTGTACAGCTTATATATGGCTGGGGTCAACCAGACAGGTCTCCTGTTTTGGAGGAGTCATGGTTTTATGTGGGATAGCATGATCAATGCATACCTGCAGCTGCTCATACAATGCGTTTGTAAAGAATTCTGCAGATTGGTCTGTATTAACCTCCTGCACGGGGCCTCTGAAGTATTCCACCCCAGTCTTCACAAGTGCAAAGTCTGCTTTTGAGATATTCTTTATAGTGATTTCCTTGCCTGGGTGTGGGGACGGGATATGGATGTCCAGGGAAAGTTGATCATGGTCTGATCTTAACAATGACAGTTCTACCTCTGGTGTGGAACATAGAGTCCCCATGTTGGTGATGATCAGGTCCAATATGTATTCCCCCTAGTGGGTGTGGTGACTGGTTGTGCCATAGCACATGGATTCACAAATTGTAGTGGCTGTAGGGTGATGTTGAGGGCTTGAGTAGTATCCCCAGTCAATGTTTGTGTACCTGAAGTCAACCACTATAATGGTGTGTGTGAAGACCTTCATATCTGTCACTGTTCCCAGGAAAGCCAAGTGTGGTTACTGGGTATGGGTGGGTAGTCTGAACTACACACCAAACCAAAAGGCAGTTTTGCACAATGATAGGTGTATATGTATGGCCTGTCATGGTTAGTGCAGTGGGACCAACCCAGAGGTGTGTGTATCTGTGATGTATATGGATGCACCCCCTACTTGTGTTCTGTGTCACAAGTCCTGTGGTCATGAAGCATGGTATAGAACATAACCTGGCAGTGCCAGTGTGCATATGTGACCCTGAACTAGGTTTATGTGAATGCACAGATATTGTTATCCCTCATACTGAGGCATAGTTACAGATGTACATTCTTCTTTGGAAAGACTGATGATGTCAGCACCCTATAAATACGGCAGGAGAAGGGCAATCATCCAGTAATGTGAATAGTGCGCTGTGCTAATGCGTCTGTCTCAAGTATCATAGCATAGTTAGGTAGGGGTTTGAATCCTGCAAATGCCATGTGTGCGTTTGTCACACAGTTTGTGAATGTGTTGTGTGTTTTGCTTTCATTATTGTTTGACATATTATTATAACAGTAATTGCCATGCACACATCAGGTATGTGTTTGCCACATACAGATATGTACCTGTGACCTATAATAGTTCCTATGTGTGAAGCCTGCCCCATATGAATACATTTGTTACCTTTGCCGCCATGTGCCGCAGCTTACCAGACCTTGGGCCATATATGTATGTTGGTGACAATGCAAGCTACTGCAGTGATCTGTGTCCTAGGCCAACTATGTGACACACACCCATGAAAGCTTTGATAGATTAATGTGGGTGACGGTTCATGTCTGCAGTATATGTCAGACATGTTAAAACACAGCAAAGTCTGTGAGTGATGGCCATCCAGCGTAGGTGTATGGCAACTGTTGCCGATATGCATACAGACACCTTCTTGCTTAGGTGATACACAGAGGGACTACAGAATACCTTTGGAAATGTGAATATCACAGGATAGACAAGATAACACCTGTCCACATGTACACACCATTACCCATTCAACATGATGGGTGCTACCACCTACATGGTACTCTTGGAATACTATGTTAACTACATGCCGATGACAATGCCACTGTAGCGTTACAGCAATATACCATGGCTTGGACAACAGGTATCTGTCCGTATGATACCCTTGTGGTGGTTAGGTGTGTCATGTGTAGAATGCATTGTAGGCCACTGTATGTATTTGCAGTCATGGATGGACATATCCATAGTGTGTTGGCATGTACATGAGGCTGCTATATGCCAATGGGTATTGTTCCCAGGGATGTGTGGGGCTCTGTAACAATGGTTACTGGTATAGTGTAGTACTGCAGGGATATCACTGACACCAGGTTCCTACATCTGTGTATCAGTTGAGGAGACACCATGTAATGACCACTGAATGTCAGGCTATGTAAGCTGTGTATACTACCAGAATGCAGACCATTGACATGTGGAAACCGTATCACCCACAGCATACTGTCAAACCATGTCATGTTTCATGCTGACCATGTTCACAAATGTACACCTGCAAATAGGTGATGCAAACATCACACATGTACTGTCCACACCCCAACACATGCAGGCACAGGTACACACAACAGCCATGTGGCACATGTGCAGACAGTACACTTTGGGAATTAACACTGGTGTATACAAAACTGCAATGACAAACATAGTTAATGCATCATGCATGCTCGAATCTACCCACAACAATATCATTACACTGTACTGTTAAGAACATGATAATATTACTACAGTGCTATGTAGTCATCCTGTGCATCAGTACCATGCTATCCTGTTCCAGCATAAATGTTACAGATGGCAGGAGGTGGCACAGTTTCATCATATGCACAGAGTGTGTACTTGGTTTGCCAGAGTCTGCCATTGACACATCCAATTGACATGTATGTGTGTGTGTTAGTGAGGGACAACAGTACAAGATGGGGCAACATTACTGCGATGTGTGTGTGTATGTGTTAGCCCTAGGTGTTAGCATTATGTGTGTGTATGCATGCACACAGTTCCACCATGTGGCTGACATATACGGGTGTTTGTGGACAGCCACAGACCGTACCTGCCAGGTCATACAGGTCACTGTCTTTGGCCATGGACACGGTACCTGTGCATGGCAGGGGTGCTACGGACAGTATCAAGTACTAAGCCAGACTGGGTACTGTCATCAGAAGCAGTGGGTTGTTGACTGGACACATGTCCCTGCTGGGACTGTCCAGAGCCACGTGCACGTGGTCTTCTAGGACGGTCTAATGACAGCACAGACCCAGCATTGCTGGGGCTGGTACTGGCACTATGGGAGCGGCTGCGGGTTTGTTGTCATCTGCGATGACTGGCAGCTGATAATGTTGCTGGCAGACATCCATGTCGACGCCTCAACCATCCTGCACTGTCCTGGCTCCTGAACATGTAGTTTTGGAACAGATCTAATGTGTCCCCCCCAACGTCTATCAATGACCTCGCTGATGTTATGGATGGCAGATGCAACGTCATGCATAGTGTCATTCATAGCGGTGCGATGTGCTCTAAGCTCCCTCAGACCCTGTCTGGTGTACCGTTCCATATGTGCCTGTGCCTGCATTACAGCCCGGAACATAGCTGAGGTTGATAGACCTCTGTGGGCACGTCCGACAGGGGCAGTACGACCAAGGATGCTCCCACGAGAACCCCTGGACATCTGTCTGTGTGGTACCATGTCAGGAATCTGGCCATGGCTGCTGTGAGGGGATGCATGTGCCAATGATACCACACTACCCTGGTCAATGCCCACTGTATGCTGCCCCTCAGCTAAGGACACTGGTGACAATGGATGTATCGGCAGGATGACTGTGCGCATTGATGGAGTTGACTGCTATGTACTGTCAATTGGATGACCAACGACAGACCCTGTCACACCTCCCTGTGCCATTACACATGTATCATCATTAGCACTATCCCCAGCAGTGGCTTCAGGTTCCCTGCTGCACTCCACCAGAGCAACATCAGAACCTGTGAGAGGAAGATAGGAAACACAGTTTACAAATGTGTACATGATATTAGCACACAGGCACACATGCACACATGCACACAGGCGCACATGCACACAGGCGCACATGCACACATGCACACATACACACAGGCGCACATGCACACATGCACACAGGCGCACATGCACACATGCACACAGGCACACAAGCACACAGGCACACTCCTCAGTACAGCAGATACAAACACAGACACACCTGCAATCCAACACATACACAATACTGTTTTAGGGTGGGTGACCGTTTCACAAGGAAAAACATCACTGCACACATGTCAGCATGCAGGTTATGTGTTGCACAGGAACATGCAGTGCAAGTGTAGACAGCCCTTGTTAATAACAGTATACATGTACTTGATGCTTGTGTGTAGTTGTTTAGTGATTGTCTTCACCCTGGGACACAATGTGTACAAGGACATAACAATGTTGTGCAAGTGTTACAAGCTGTGAGTGCATAGATTTGCACACACACACACACACACACACACACACACACACACACACACACACACACACACACACACACACACAAAACACAACACATGATGGTGCTACACAATAACAGCTATGTGTACTTTTGTGGTCAGTGGAACTGGATGTGGTGTAGTAACATGAGCCATGATCAACATGCTTCTTGTGGTCAGTCAACAATAATAATGTGTGCCAGACAGGCAGCTAGCATGCTGTACCTGAAGTGCAGTAACATGACTACATCCACAACTACACAGCCACTTGTTACATGGGTGTGTAAGGTGGCCAATAGTGAGCATTGCCTAACATGAATGTATTATTTGTTCCAGACTGTTGCACAAAGACATGATAGGCCTCTACCCCTCAAGTATATTATGTGTGCTGCATAGATAAGTGGGATGCTGAAGTCTGGCCATACAGCAGATGTCATAATTGGACATGTGTAGCAGGCTAAGGTGTAGTGTGTATGCCAAACATGTGTGTGTTGTGTACATGTGTATCTGGTGTGCCTATACAATGTCCAGTACTGTGTTGCCACACATGTGTGTCATACTCTGTGTATTGCATGTGAGTGAGGCAGCTACTGAGAATAATGGGATATGCATAGTCTCACAGCAAACATGCACAGCATGCATTATGTGTAGGCGTGTTACATGTGCACACACTACACCTCCATATGACATGCACATGTCATTAGCAATAGTATTGTTATTACACACTCACCAGCATAGACTGGCTGCCTTGCTGCCACTCCAGAGGGACCTGCAAACATATGAGAGTGATTGCCAGTGGCCACAACTGTACCTTTGATACTGTGAGTATGATAAAGTACAGTAGTACAACAGGTGGCTTTCACAGGTGTACAGATTATGCTCAGAATATCAGTCTTGCAGAAGAATGGGCAGGTTAACAGCTACACAAACAGTACACATCTCTCACACGCATAGACTACCAGTACAGAGAACAGTCAACTACAGATATGGGATGTTACCTGCACACTCCATTTCAACATGGTGGGTGGCTCCGGCCTCCATGATGACACATGTTTGTGGATGTTCTTGTTGTTGGCCTGGAGCCACAACACTTAGGAGGTGCTCCTCCACACTGGTGAGGGGGGGTGGATAGGTACCCCACCACCTGTGGCAAGCTGTTGTCTGTGGATATCAGACGCACGCTGCTGGACATGTCTAATTAAATCACTGCAGTGATGGTGTACCTGCTCATATGTCCAGTTATGCATGCCTATGTCATTTACCTGACGGACAAGTTCTTGCCACAGTGCAGCCCTCTCATGCTGGTTCTGGCTGGTCCTGGAAAACAGCACAGAGTAATTATGCACCAGGCTCTGGTGGATCTCCTGATCCTCTGCTGCTGTATACAGTGGGTTTCTCTGATGTACCATCATCCTGGAAGGAAGGAAAATAAAAATATGTGAGCAAGTCATGTGGCACGCTTAATATTCAAATGTACTGATATCACTTCACTGCCATATATAGCATCTGTCTGTCTATCAGGGGATACACATGTTCGATACCACATATCAGTGCTCAGCCCACAACTGTCTGACAGTGCCTGCCACACTCCATACAACAAACTAGTATACACCAGTACTCGGCACA